>NC_046365.1:0-97500 GCF_011125445.2 Fundulus heteroclitus
CCGTGAGATGAACTAAGATTGGCTATCTCTCATTTAATAAATTTTTCTTTTTGTTATTTCCACATATTTTTGCACTGGTTAGTTAGGAGTGAGTAAGAATTCCACATGGTTGTTGAATCAGAAGAATTACTCTAACAGGGAATTGCTTTTGGTTTAATAAACCACAACTGGTGGAATAGTAATTGTTTGTGTTCATTCCAATTCAGAGTTGCATAGTTATTCAGAATTCAGAGCTAACCTCTTTTGGAGTTAACATCTGATATTAACACAGAGTCAGTTTCATTGGATTGGTGATAAAAAGGGTAATGGATTAAACCCTATTTGAAGTTATAAGTGAGTTATCACCGTTGCTGGATAAATCTGATCGGTCAGAGTCCGGTCAGACAATTAGTCCAGCACAACTAAGTTCATAACAGCTAATTAATAAATGCATTAGTAGTATAAATCATTACAAGCTTCTAGCTCTGGCATCACTACCATTTGAACTATATTTTGTTATAGCTAAATTTTAAGTTGAATGACTTATTTAAATTATAATACCAAATTATAATTAATAATAAAAATAAGCATATTCAGTCAGCTTCTGGCATAACAGTTGTCACCGAAGCCCATGCTTTGTCAATCCATTCAATGACTTCCAGGAAAGTTGCACAGCGCATTCTCCCGGTTGCTGTGAAGCTGTGCTGTCCGGTTTGGTGTGAAAATAACAGGTGTAATGATATACCGGTAATAAATAATTTCACACATAAGTCGCTCCAGAGTATAAGTCGCACCCCCGGCCAAACTATGAAAAAAACTGCGACTTAAAGTCCGGAAAATACGGTGTATATATATATATATATATATATAGATAGATAGATAGATAGATAGATAGATAGATAGATAAGCAGGTAGCAGAGCAGCTGTGCCTTGTTTTATTATTAGATGTGTGATCCAGATATTTGCCCCACTGGATTACTCCCTAAAAATATTTAGGACAATCTTGCATATACAGTTCTAAATACATTATTTGTATTTTTTCTTTTATTTATGTTTATATATAATTTATTTTTTAATTGTTTACCAATTCTTGCATATTTAAGTATTAATCACTTTAGAACCTGCGCAGTTTCTGAACTGTTTAGAAGCAGTAGAGCTTTCTGAGCTATCTAAAATTCTAGCTTCATCTAAACCTTCTACCTGTATGTTAGACCCAATCCCAACCAAGTTGTTTAAAGAGATATTCCCTCTGATCAGTGGCACTATTTTAGACATGATTGTTCTATCCCTGGTAAATGGATATGTACCACAGGCTTTTAAAGTAGCTGTTATTAAACCTTTACTTAAGAAACCATCTCTTGATCAAGATGAGTTAGTAAATTACAGACCTATATCTAATCTTCTTTTCTTATCTAAAATTATTGAGAAAGCAATGACCTACTTAAGGAGTTTCAGCCAGGCTTCAGAGCTCATCACAGCACTGAAACAGCTCTGGTGAAGGTCACCAATGATATTCTCATGGCCTCAGATAATGGACTTGTGTCCTGTTAGATCTCAGTGCTGCATTTGACACAGTTGATCACAATATTCTCCTACAAAGACTTGAGCATACTGTAGGGATTAAGGGGAAAGCATTAGGCTGGTTTAAATTTTATCTGTCGGACAGATTCCAGTTTGTTCATGTTAATAATAAATCTTCCTCAAACTCTAGGGCATGGGTTAAAGCAAAAATAATCAGTTTGACTGAACATTTTTTCCGAGTCAGCCCATATATTCCTGGGATCGTGGAAATAATGCCATATTAGTTCCCTCACTTGTTTATTGTGCAAAGTCAACTTTAACCAAATCTGGTAGTTTTACAATATGCAATGACCATTCCTGTCTCTGTCCCACGTTTCAACTTCAGAGCCTTGGCGTCATCCTGGACAGCCTCCTTTCCTCTCCTTCACTTTCCACATCATCACCTGGTTAACTTTCATATTTGCAGCATCAAGTTCTTCCTTCACACTTTAGCCAAACTGGTCCACAGTCCACTTTACAGTTTCAGCTCCCTTCCCTCCATAAACCTCTATAAACTACAACTAGTAGAAAGACAGCAGCTGGCATCATTACATCATCTTCTTCACACCGGAACATTACCTCCAATGACTCCCTGTCATATTCAGTATAAATTAATCCTATTATAATACAAGGCCAACCACAACCTGGACAATGCAGGACACACAACCAACACTATGATGACATACATTTTAGTTTAACACAGATCGCACATTACAATAATCAGTCTCTGCTTTGCCCGTTATTGCACAGCAATTAATCATCACAACTCATGAGTTTATAAAAAGGCATTATTTAGCTGTTTTGAAGTGTAATAAAACTGTTAAATCTTAGCCCTGTGACTGGTCTCCAGTCACAGGGGGCTCGTCCAGGATGGACGAGCCCCCACGACCCTGCGTGACGTCGAGCTGCGTTTCCCCATCAGATACAGCTTGACGTCACAACTGTAGGGAAAAGCCAGTATAGAAAATCGATAAAGGATGGGATGTTACATTTTTAAGAAGTTTAATAAAATTGCTCAAGGTTTATCAGGAAAAAACATAACTTGCTTTTAAATATGAAAATTTTTAATTAGCAAAATGTTATTAATGTATTTAGTAAAGTTAAATATTGTTGAAGGTCATCTTGGCTGCTGTCTGTCTGGCAGGTGTTTTAGGGTCAGAGTAAAATGAGTCCATAGATCCACAGACAGGAGGCTTATTCTGAATAATTTTGGTTTCTAGTACAAGTTACTTCTACAGTGAAGCTTCACATTGCTTTATTTTAAAAATTAAAAGTAATTTCATAAAAGCTCTCTAAGAATCACCTCTGGCCTCACCCAGTTTGAACCCGCTCTCGAGTCCATGTTGTAGCTGCAGTTTATTTTTTTTTATGTAGTTTCCTTAATAATCAAAATCAAAGAGTGTCCTGGTGCGCAGTGGCTCATTAGATGGACGTTGCTGTATATTGACTGATTGCAGCTCTTCCTTCTTTGGTTCAGAAAAGCGCAGGTGAAATTATTTATTTTATTTTATTACTTTTTCCTAATGCAGGAAATTGTTTTATATTCTGACCCTTCTTCAAAAAAAAAAAAAAAAGCGCCTAATGCTAAATTAGCCTGAGCTAGCGCTTTACTCTTCAAGTTTTAAATAAAACATAACAGCAAATAATGAGGAGGTCCCTGGTCGGTCACCGCGTTTATCAGCCAAATTGCTGGAAGCCAGGCAATAAACGCTGACTGGTGACATGGCTGCAGGTGGAAATAACTAATTAATTAACTGCAGGAGCAGCAACAGCCCCCTTACCGATGGAAGTTGTTGTCAGATGGTCAATCCGCTCCACTTCCTTACTTGCTGGTTCGCATAAATCCAAAGAAAACCTTTGACCACTGCTACTTACATTCATGCATCTGTGGCCAGTTTGAGATGTTCTTCCAAAAGTTATAATGATGAATACCGATGAAGCTCAGTCTGGCAATGTTCGCTTTGCAAAGACCCACCCTACTCTCTTTCTGATTGGCTAATGTCCCGGCTCTGCCAGGTTTCATTGGTTAAGAGCAGCTTTAGTTTAAAACCTTGAATAAAAAGTGTAGACGGAACAATTTGCGCTAATTTTCCAAATGACGGAAATCCGTTTCAGCGACGGAGAACTTTAACCTCTGCTCTAGGTTCACCTGTGGAGTACCACAGGGTTCAGTCCTTGGACCAATTCTCTTTACTGTATATATATATGCTTCCGATTGGCAAAATTATCAGACAGCATGGGATTAATTTCCACTGTGATGCTGATGACAGCTATATTTATCCATAAATCCTGATGAATCCAATCAATTACTTCGACTGCAGTCATGTCTTGATGACATCAAAAGCTGGATGACTTTAAATTTCCTGCACTTAAATTCTGACAAGACAGAAGTTGTAATCTTTGGACCAGAGTCCCTTAAAAAATAAACATCTTAATCAATCACTTAATCTGGATGGCATTAATTTGGCCTCTGGTAATAAAGTAAAAAATCTTGCTGTTATTTTCGACCAAGACATGTCATTTAAATCCCATATTAAACAGTTTTTTGTTTGTTTGTTTGTTTTTTATATATATATATATTTTATTGAATTTTCTCTTTTAGGACACAACAAATTTACAAACAACAAATTAACTAACTTAACTTTGTAGACGTGCTTACATTCACTCACGCACTCACCATTCAAACCTGTATTTGTTCTAAGAAAGAAAAAAATGACAAAACTCTTTAGATTAAGACAGAGAAAAATAACAATACAGTATGAAAGTAGAAACTGTAGTCAAGACATCCATCCAAGACAATCATTAATAAGCTCCGCTTTCAGTCTCTATGATCCTCATATATGGCTCCCAGAGGTTCTCAAAGTCTCGCTGTTTACCTTTGCTGATGTATGTTAGTTTTTCCAGTCCGCGCGAATTTGCAATTTCTTTCTTCCAGAGTCCCAGGGAAGGGGGCTCCATGCTCCTCCAGCTTAATGCAATAGCCCTTTTGGCTTGAAGAAGTCCATAATCTATCAATTTAGTTTTAGTCTGCGATTGTTTAAATTCCACTGGGTATATTCCTAGAACACAGATTTTAACCTCCAATGGGACTTTAACCTTAAACAATTCAGGCATCTAATAACATCCCTCCAGAACTTCTGGATTTTATGACATTCCCACAAACAACGGAGAAGAGTTCCTTTTTCAATTAAGCATTTAGTGCAAGTGTCTGGAATGTCACTGGACATATGATGAAGCCTAACTGGAGTTATATAGGTTCTCATAAGCCATTAGTATTGCAGAAGTTTAAATCGTGTGTTTACCGTTTGTGTCTGTGCTTTTAAACAGGCCTGATTCCAGTCTTCCTCATCTATATCTTCAAGAGTATCTCTTCTCCAAGCGTCTAACTTGTCAATTGCTGAATCCTTGGAGGAAAGCATCAACAAGTTATAGAAAGCCGAAAGAAAACCTTTCCCTTTTATGTCCCCAACGCACACTTCTTCTATTTTTGTTAGGGGTGGAATGTCAACTATTCGTTTCAGTTTTGATGACATATAATTTTTCAATTGTATTTAAAAAAATGTTTAGGGGGTATTGAATACTTCTTGCATAACTGATCAAATGTAAGCAACATGCCATCTGCATATAGATCTTTAATTTTCTGAATGCCTTTGGTTTTCCATAGTTTAAATCCTCCATCATTTTTCCTGGGGTGAATCTTTCATTACCCCAAATAGGGGTAAATTGTGATAGTTCTGGTTGGTCACCTACATGTTTATGTGCTGCGTGCCAAGTTATATTTGTATTTTTTAAGAAAGGGTTCTTTGTGGGGTTTTTTAGTGTCTTTATATCTGAAGAATATAGGAAGGTGTTTAAGGGGAGATCTGGAACAGATTGCTGTTCAATGTCTACCCAAGCTGGAGGTGCCGTTGGACAAAAGTAGTGAGTAGCTGATGTTAGTTGGGCAGCCATATAATACCATCTGAGATTAGGGACTTGAAGTCCACCTCTGTCATAGGGCAAATAGAGTAACTTTAGACGGAGTCTTGCTTTTCTATTACTCCAAATAAATTGATTAAATAGTTTGTCTATACTTTAATAAAATGAATCTGACAGTGGCAATGGAAGTGTTTGAAAATAGTACAAAAATTTGGGCAGGATTGTCATTTTTAATAAATTTATTCGACCTATCATGGATATAGGCAAATTTGACCATCGATTTAGCATTTCTGTGACTTTTTCCACAAGGGGATTATAGTTTGCTGCGCTTATTTCATTGAGGGGTGGAGTGATCTTAATGCCTAAATATGTAAAACCTTTTGTAGTTGTTTTGAATGGGGTAACCACAATAGGGCTTCTCCTTTCGTCTTCATTAAGAAACATTAATTCTGATTTAGAATTATTAATTTTATATCCTGAAAATTCACCGAATTCTTTTATTAGATTTAATAAATTGGGAATACTGATCTTCAAATTACTTATGAAAAATATCAGGTCATCTGCAAACAAGGAAATGAGATGTTCTCTTCCTCCTATTCTAATACCTGATATTCCTGTACTTGCTCTAACAGCCATCGCCAGAGGCTCTATTGCCAACACAAAAAGTAGTGGTGACAGGGGGCAACCCTGTCTGGTTGACCGTTGTAAATTAAATGGTTTTGACATGTTATTATTGTTTAAAACTTGTGCTGTGGGTTCAGTATATAGTAATCTTATCCATTTCAGAAAGGTTTCACCAAATCCATATTTGGGGAGCACTTCAAACAGATAATTCCACTCTATTCTGTCAAAAGCTTGACGTGCGTCCAATGATAACATCGCCGTGTCTTTACAATTATGTTTTTTATACAATACATTAAGGACCCGTCTTATATTATGGTAGCCTTGTCTTGTTTTAATAAATCCTTGTTGATCATTTATTATTAAATTGGGCAGATATTTATCTAATCTCCAAGAAAGTGCTTTACACAAGATCTTTGTATCACATCCCATAAGACTGATTCCTCTATAAGAGGAGCATTCAGTCGGGGGTTTGTTTGGTTTTAGTAAAAGAGTTATTGTAGCCAACCTCAGTGAGTCTGGGAGTATTCCAGCTTTATATGATTCCTCATACATGTTGAGAAGTGGTGGGATTAATTTATTTTTAAATGCTTTATAAAATTCTATTGGAAGTCCATCAGGACCTGGTGTTTTGCCGCTATTGCTTCAGATAGATCTTTTATTGTTAAAGGACTATCAAGAGTTGTTTTATCCTCCTCTGAAAGGGTTTTAAATTTTAATTGATTAAGAAATGCAGCTTGTGCTTCTTTGTTTCCAGAGTATTCAGATTTATATAAGATTTTATAGAATTCTTTAAATTCTTCATTTATTTCTGAAGGGTCTGTAATAAAAGTGTCCAATTTCGATTTTATGCTATTCATTGTTCTTTCCGCTTGCATCCGTTTTATCCTCCAGGCTAATAATTTACCGGCCTTTTCTCCTTGATCATAAAAAGCTTGTTTAGTCCACATTAAGGTTTTTGCCACTTTCTCTGTCTGGTTCATATCTGGTTCTCAAGGCAGTCAGTTTGTGTAATTTTGTATGATCATTGCTCTGATAAAGTTCTACTTCGCTGGATTTAATTTGTCTCTCTAATGATTTTACCTCTTGGTTATATTGTTTATTTTTATTACTGCTATAGCTGATGATTTCTCCTCTAATATAAGCTTTAAAAGCTTCCCATCTAATACTAGCTGTTGTTTCATCCTTATTCATTTCAAAATATTTGTCAATGCAAGTTTCCATAAATGTAACACATTTTGAGTCTTTTAGCAAAAGTGTCTGCATCCTCCATCATTTCACCCCTTGATCCATCTTATTTACTTTAATTTCCAGGGAAACTGCAGCATGGTCTCTAATTACAATACTATTGTACCAGCAGTTCTCCATGAGAGGCAATAACTCCACAGAGATGAGAAAATAATCAATACGCGAATGGGATTGGTGTGAGCTTGAATAACATGAAAATTCTTTGTTACTTGGGTTCCTTGTTCTCCATACTTCATTTATTTTTAAATCTTTTATATAATTAAGGAGTATTTTCCTGGTTTGTGCATGACTGGTGTCCATTTGTGTAGATTTATCCATACTGGGGTTTAGGGTGCAATTAAAGTCTCCTCCTATGATATAAAGTCCCTCCAGGGTTGACAAAGTTAGGAATAAATTTTCATAAAAGGATGGGTTGTCATTGTTAGGTCCATAAATATTTATGAAGTTTAATTTTAATATTGAAATGCATCCTTGCACAATAATATATCTCCCATACGGGTCTTTGATTGATCTTATAGTTTGAAATGGTATTGACTTATGTATAAGAATAATAACTCCTCTGGCGTGGCTGGTAAAGGAAGAGTGATACACCTGACCCTGCCATCTTTTGGTTATCTGATGTATTTCATGCTCCATTAAATGAGATTCTTGTAGAAAAATTTTTAGATTTCAAACTTTTTAGTCGGTCCAATACTTGTTTCAATTTAGTTAGCTTCCTTATTCCTCTGACATTCCATCTTGTAACTTTGATATTTAAAATATTTCCTTTGGTTGACTTCTCCATATCAGATTATTAAATTTACTGTCAAACTAGAATAAAGTAAGTAAAGATGGTACTGAAAATGCAGGTATATACATACATTCACACATTCAACCGTACAAGATACAGAACTAGTCGTAAACAACAACCCCCAACAGAACTTTTGCATTTCTTTATCTGAAATGCCCCCTCCCCCTCGAACCAATGATATGGGGGACGTTGATCCACACTACTGAGGAGCAACTAGTCAACGTGACCTCTTCTAAACTCCACACAGCAGACAGTGTCTAATTATAGAAATAAAATATCCATAACCCTTGATAGAACAGTGAACTTATTTAAGGCTTAACTTTAAGCATTAATTCCAAAACAGTTCAAGTTAGACTTAAAATACTTGAGCACATAAAAGCAGATCAGCTATGTTTATATGAACTGCCCATTAACTTAGAACTTATCCTGCTTATGTTCCTGTCGTTGATCAGTTCTATTGGAGCAGGAATAGCCAAATAGAATGTCTTATCTGTTTACCTTTTTCTTAACCAGCTTCGCTTTCATGACTCACTGATCAGAAGCAACCGTTGTGCTTATTTTGGAAGACTCTTGTAAAATTGTTCAGCTTCTTGAGGTGATGAGAAGAGATGGATCTTTCCACCGTGGAGGATCCGAAGTTTGCAGGAGTTGTGTTGGAATCCGCGGAATGCACCGATATCAACAAACAGCTTCACCACCGGGTGGAACCCGCGTCTGATCCGCACCGTCTCAGCAGATAGATCCTGTGCAAACATGATTTTGGCCCCATCTTGTATAATATCTCTTTTCCTTGCCTCTCGGTACACAAATTCCTTCTCCGGGAACTTTAAGAAGTGAATCAGAACTGCCCTGCTTTGGTTAGGTTTCCCGGATGCCGGTGTGCGGTGTACCTGCTCAAATGTAAACGACTTGTCCGGTGCGAGCTCAAGCCATTTTGGTAGCATGTTGGTAATAAAGTCAAACAGTGGTTGCCTTCCCTCTGTTTCTTCTCGAATGCCAAAGGAACGCAGGTTCTTTTGCCTTCCTCGGTTTTCCAGGTCATCTGTTTTGGCCTCAAGAAGCTGGATTCTTTTCATAGCTGAAGTCAATGATGTTTCTGTTTTTTCAAGCGAACTTTCTACTTCGGCAATGCGCGCCTCTGCCTCCTCCATATGGGCCGCCTGGTTTAATAGGTCTTGTTTTACCTCAGACACTTTAGCCTCCAGTGCATTCATAGCGCTTACCATTCCAGTGAGTCTTTCATTTATACTATCCAGCTTGACTCCAAAATCCGACCGGAGTGATTTTAGCTCTTCCAGCACCTCAGCTATGCTAGCCATATTAGCGTCTTCGTCACTCGTTGGACTCGATGTTGTTTTGGTGGCTGTCTTGCGTTTTCTTGTAAAAATTTCGCACTGTTTCACAGATGAAGCTTTAGACATATCAGTGTCTTATCTTCCAAACCTTACTTACAGCTTTTACAAGGGTTTTTTAAAACATATTTCAAACACTGTCTCCGGAGTTGTTTACTATCCTGCCATCTCGGATCCCGGTCACGTTCCATATTAAACAGGTTTCCAGAGTTTCCTTTTTTCACCTCAGGAATATCGCCAAAATTAGAAACATTCTGTCCAGGGGTGATGCTGAAAAACTAGTCCATGCATTTGTTACTTCAAGGCTGGACTATTGTAATTCTTTACTATCAGGAAGTCCACAAAATGCAGTTCAAAGTCTTCAGCTGATCCAAAATGCTGCAGCAAGAGTTCTGGTGAAAATCAACAAGAGGGATCATATTTCTCCAATTTTAGCTTTCCTTCATTGGCTTCTTGTTAAATCAAGAATAGAATTTGTCAGGGTTTAGTTTATTTCTTGCTCCTGTTTCCTGTGAGTTTTCAGTTTATCATACTCTTGCTCAGTTTACCCTCCACTCCTCCAGTAATCAGTCACACCCGTTAGGCTTTAATTAGACAGAATCCATTTCACCTGCCAGCCTCCCTTCTTAAGCCTCACTCCGCCTTCACTTCCCCGCTGGTCCGTCTGTAATCTTCAATCCCCTGATGCTCAGTAAGAGATACTCCTACTTCTTCCTGAGTTTCAACCTTCTGTTGCTTTCCAGCCAAAGATCTTCCCACGTTTGGCTGAGCTCCAGAGTTCCCCGTGTCAACCCGTTACCGCCCAGCGTCAAGTAAGGCTTTTTCCCTCTGTTGGACTAATCTCGTCTCCCCTGTGACAGGACTCTCTAGCCTGCTCTGGGGGCTACCTGTTTCTGCGGCGCAGTGTCCGCAGCGCTCCAGCAACCACCAGCCGTTCAGTCCCTCCTGTTCTCCGGCACCAGCATTCATCTTCCACCTGCTCCGTCCTGGTATTGACTCTGGCTCACTTCCTCCCTTCAATAAACTTTCTTAAAACGGAGCTCCATGTGTGTGGCGTGAGTTCAGTTCATCTCAGTAAAACCTGACAGCATGGACCAGCCAAAAGATGAACCCGAACCCCACACGGAGCTCACACACAGGAGTAGGCCCTTCATTGCTGGAACGTCTCTCTCAACTCACCTCACGTCAACCCCTTGCTCACCTCTTGCTCCAGCCTACCCCTCAAGTCCTTCGCTGCCTTCTTGCTGTTCCTTTCACCTCAAGCCTGCTGTACTCATCTTCCTCGTGCCTGCCTGCTGTCCACCAGCACCCAGAACTCTTGCCGTGCTGCTGACCTTACCAGGAACTTCTGCACTCTCCCTTAGCCCTGAAGGCTACCTGGCTACCTGCACTTGCCTGGCTTCTCTGTGCAGCACCCGTGGTCCTTCAGCCTCTTCCCACTTCAACCGTCACCACTCACCTGATCCAGACCAGTACAGCTCTCTGGTTCTTCAGATCCACTATCCACCATCTTCAATAAACTGTCTTAAAGCAAGGCTCTGTGTGTGGTGGAATTTGGGTTCACCAGATCGATACATGACACCAGCGACCTTATGAAACAAAGCTTTGCTAATGTTTAAAGACAGACACTAACCCCAAAATGTTAAAGAAATTAAACTTCAATGACTTTAATGATCTTTTATCCGTTATAAGCATTGATTATGAATGTTTAATAATTGTGGGAGTTTTCAACATCCATGTTGACAAGCTTAAAGACAGAGGCGCAAAAAAGCTGTGCAATATACTTGATAATTTTGGTTTGACTCAACATATCTAACAATCAAGGACACACTCTGGACTTGATTATCAGCAACGTTGGAAATATTTCAAAGGTGTAATTTATGTCACCCTAGGGGATCATTTCTCTTTTATCTTACAGTACAATCTTCTTCGACTCACTTAGCAAAACAGATATAACAAAATGTTCTTTTGCAGACAACACAGCCGAAAATTTTAATCAAGTCTATTCTTCCACCTCGTTTCTTTGATATAACCCAATAAATGAGTTAGCATATAATTTACATTCTAATATTTCAGACATTATCAATTCCATTGCTCCCATTAAAGTGAAGGTTGTCTCTGGTAGAAAGAAATCTCCATGGTGAAATGCCCCATTTGTAAGATTTGAAAGAAAACTTTGTCATAGGGCATAGAACTTAACTTCACGTTTACCATGAACCTATGAGGCTGCAAGCTATCACGCATCACTAAAATATGCAAGGGAAACGTTTTTTACTGAAATCACAAACAAAAAGATCAACAAAGTTCACGCTTCATTCACAACAGTTGAAAGACTCACAAACCCTCCTGTTTTTGTACCGCCTCAACTCCACGCTACCATGGCCTGCAATGAACATATCATGCACAAACATAACTGCAGAGAAAGTGACCACGTTTCAACTACTCAATTATAAAAGCTGAGACAAATTATCCATCACTCAAGGTCCTCCTTCTGCTGTCTTGATCTCCTACTGACAACCTTCATTAAAAAGTTTGGCCTGTCTTCCACCTGACCTTATTCAAATAGTAAATTTGTCCCTCTCATCAGGTCTTTAGCCCCAGGCTTTAAAAACAGCAGTTATTAAACCACTGATTGTCATGATTTAGGTTTTTGTTTGTTTGTTTTGGACTTTCGCCAAATTTTCTGCTTGTCACCTCTCAGCCACCAGCCCCTGTTCAATCCATCAGTCTCCTCAGTCACCTTTAAATTAGCCTAGATCAGCTCCACCTGCAGCCAGTAATTACTGCAAACTCTGCTCACCTTTTTCCCTGTCTATAAATAGCTGCCTCAGCCAACTCATCCCTGCCAGAATGTCTTGTCTTGTCTTTTGTGATGTGCTCTGCCTCTACCTGTTCCTGTGTACTCAGCCAGCTGGACTCTTCTGTTGAAAGTTGCCTGTGTCTGCATGCTGCCCAAGTCTGCCTGTTTCCCCCTGTGTTCCAGCCACTCACCCTGCCTGTTCTGGTAGTTCCTCGGTCCACATCGCCTGTTCTGGTCAGCTCCCACCTTCATCACTGGTTTGGCCTGTCATTGCCCGCAACCTCTGGTCAGTTTTGTTCTGCCATTCACCCCACCTGCATCATCTGGTCTTCTGCCCATTACTGCCTGCCTACGTCATCTGCCACTATTCACATTTTGCAATAAATGTTTTAATAAAGAAGCTCTGTGTCCACCTGAATATTGGATTCTCCAGCAGCATTTATAACTCTGATTAAAAAAAAAAAGGAGCAATCTGGACAAATCTCCAATCTACCATTTATCAGTAAAATTATTGAAAAATCTGTGTTTCAACAGTTAAATAGCTTCCTTACAATGACCGACCTTTTTGATGTTTTTCAGTCCGGTTTCCATGCTTAGACTGCCCTACGTCAAAGTGTTCAAAACATCCACATAGAGACTGTGGAAGAACCACTGTGCTACTTATGTTGGACCTTAGCACAGCATTTGACACTGTTGACCATGATATATTACTAAAGCACCTGGAAAGTTGGGTCGGAGCAGACAAGTTACATGTGGGGTGTCAAGGCTCAATCCTGGGACCCCTTCCATTCAATATCTATATACTCCCACTAGTTGAGGTTTTAACAAGAAACAAGATTAGTTACCATAACTACACAGATCATACACAGCTCTACATTACAATGTCACCTGGTGACTCTGAATTCATCCATGCACTGAACGGTTGCTTAGTACAAATCAATGCATGGATGTGCCAAAACCTTATCCATCTCAACAGAAAAAAAATGTAAGTTATTATTTGTAATTTATTATTTTTGGTCCTAAAGAGGAAAAACTAGAGTCAGCACACAGCTTCAGTTATGACAACTATAAACTGGTGATCAGGCCCGAAATCTGGGTGTAGTGATGGACTCAGACATGAACCTTCAAGGACACCTAAAAACAGTTACAAAGTCAGGCTTTTATCACCTGAAGAACATTTCCAGGATTAAGGGACTGATGTCCCAACAAGATCTAGAGAAACTCATCCATGCGTTTATCTTTAGTCGCATTAATTACTGCCTTCACATGTCTGCCCAAAAACTCAGACAACTGCAGCTGATCGAGAATGCTGCTGCTCCCATCATCACTAAAACCAGGAAGATGGAGCACATCACCCTAGTTTTAAAGTCATTAAACTGGCTCCCTGTAGCTCAGAGAATAGACCTTCAAACACTTTTGTTGATTTATAAATCACTAAACAGCTTAGCACCAAAATACATTAAAAACCTATTGTTGCTGTATCAACCTTCAAGACCACTCATATCTTCTGGTTCTGGTCTACTCTGCATACCCAGAACCAGAGCCAAACATGGAGAAGCAGCATTCAGCTTCTATGATCCACAAATCTGGAACAAAGTTCCAGAAAACTGCAAAACGCTGAGTTCCTTTAAATCAAGACTGAAAACCCATGTGTTTAATAATAATCACCTTTATTGTCATTGCAACATACATTCCATTGAAATGTGTTCTCTGCATTTAACATATCCCCAAGGGGATAAGTTAAATGCAGAGAATCCTGGAAGCAATCTGGGGTTAAGGGTCTTGCTCAGGGACCCAGAGTGGCAGTCTGTTTTCGCTTGATAAGATGTATTGTTTGTTACTGGTCTCACAACCAGTGATGTCGATGTTCTTGTGTTTTCGCACTTTGAACTGCCTTTCTGCTGAAATGTGCTATATAAAAAACTTGACTTACCTTAATGTGTTTTGGGTTGTGTTTTAAAGTTATGACAAACTTTATTTTGATAAGGGGCTTAAAATTAATTGGGGAACATTAATGTTGTTTGATGGTATTTTGGGTAACTTAAGACAAGGCTATCAAGCTACTGGTGACGTGACCCGGATGCGCTTCCAACACAACTCCCAGTCATCTTCCCCTTATATCACTCTCTGCATTCTTAAATTTGCAATTTGAGTTTAATTGTCTCTGGAGAAATAATTACATAAATTAAAACCAAGTGTCCTGAGGGTTATTGATTTTCAGTTTATCAAATCATTATCCATCCATCCATTATCTATGCACGCTTATCCGTCATGGGGTCATGAGGGGTGCTGGTGCCTATCTCCAGCATTCAATGGCCGAGAGACTGGGACAGGTCACCAGTTTATCACAGGGCAACAAAGAGAACAGGACAAACAACCATCCATGCACACCTAAGGAGAATTTAGAGAGGCCAATTAACCTAACAGTCGGGTTTTTTGGAGAAATCTGGAGTACCTGGAGAGAACCCACACATGCACAGGGAGAACATGCAAACTCCATGCAGAAAGACCCAGGGGTGTACTCAAACCCAGGACCTTCTTGCTGCAAGGCAACAGCGCTACCCACTGTGCCACTGTGCAATCCCTATCAAATCATTATTTAAATTATTTTCTATAATGTTTTATCTACCTTGGCATTGCATTGTGAATGGATTGAACATACCAAATGTTCTAAATGATTTAAATTAATTCAACCTAATTTTTTAAGATGAACTTTTGTTCTCTAACTTAGATCTTAGATTTTTATAGTGATGTTTTCAACCATTTTATTTGTACTTTTGTTCTTGTTGTCTGTACACAGTTCCTTAGTTTCTTTAATCTTAATTTTGCTTTGAAGTTTAAATTAATTTTCACTAGTCTAGTGAATAGTTGTTGTTTTGAAATATATTGTTAATTCTGGTAAACATTTTATAATAATGTTTATTTGATGAGTATTTATTTGTGTTAATTGTCATACTTAAAGAGGGGTTGTCACTCATTTATTCCATATGTGTGCAGAGTTCACTGTTAGAAGAAAGCCAGTGCTCAAGTCAGTCTTTGAATTATTGTCCTAATATCAAAGCTAATAGGGCTGATATTCACCAGGCAGTACCTAACAGACTGAGAGTTATTTGATAAACATTAAATTATGTAAAAGCATGCAATTGCACAACAATGGATTTTTGTCATGGAAATAGTGCCATAGTTGAGCTGTTCCCTCAGATCTCAGCTGATGACTTCATGGAATTATTTTTCAATAAAATTGAAACTAATTAATTTTCTGCTGCATTGCTGGATGTTGCTGTGTAAATAAATGGCCTTCTTGTAAAACCATTTCAGATTTATTAGATTTTTGTCCCCCCCTTTCAGCAATTTTTTTCTTCAGCAGTTGAAAAACCTGGCATAAAAACAGTTACCGCCACTCTTGATCCGCTATACAAAGTCCTGGGCCGCAGGAGTTATTTCTCTGACACAGAGCTACCTAATTTGTACAATAAGTGCAGGGAATCAGTGCAAAATGAGATGCAATCTGTGTCTTAATACGCCAAAACGTCAGACCTCTGATCAAGTCGCACATCCGAGGCCTACCTAGGCCTCTCAATCCCCTACATAGACAAAGAATGGAACCTGAGAAGTAAATGTCTAGAAACAGCTTGACGTGATTGCAAAAGGCTTGCCAGAATTATTAGAGCCATTGGGTCTGAATGAAGACAAACTCGTATGCATCACAACTGATAGCAGTGCTAACAACGTGAAAGCCACAGTTCTCAATCACTGGACTCGGCTCCAGTGTTTTGGGCACCATCTACATCGGTGAGTTAGCTTGTAAAATGGTAGCCTAGTTCTACCATATTTTTTTTTTTTTTTTTTGTTACCACAAACTGGAAGTGTGCTATTCCCACCTAAATAGGCTATTCTATCTATTCATTTGTTATATTTATTTTGGTCACTTTTCAGGTCACTTTAGTCAATTCTTTGTCAGTATTTACTAACATCACTCAGGTCTCTAGAGTTATTTTTCTTTAAAGAAATTCAGTTATGGTTAAGAAAGTTGGTTAGATAAAGATTTAATTGGAATTCAGATCGTGTGTGTTCTTCATTAAGAAGACTGTTGAAACTCGGTACGAATCTTAGCAGACCCTAAACACTATTTTGCACACTCAAGCTGCTCAGGAAGTGTTTGGCCAGTACAGTCAACTGACTGACTTTATATATATATATTAGTGCTGTCAGTTAAACGCGTTATTAACGGCGTTAACGTAAACCCATTTTAACGCCGACAATTTTTTTGTCGCCGTTAATCGCGCGTCAAAGCACACACACCGTTCCCTAATGTTTTTCCCCCGCCGCGCTCTCCGGACTGTGTTTCTTTTACCCTCGGCGCTTTCCGTAGTTTCAAGAGTGCTAGAAAACTGTAGCAAAACAGACCCGCGCTGCACTCACTATAGACCAGTTCATTGTTATTGTTTTGATCCGGGTTTTTCCGGCATGCGCCCCAGACTGGTTGGCAAAAAACGAACACAATGGCGGACGCAAACAGAGAAACTGACGAGTTCTCCACGTATTTTTCTTCTTTAGATAACGTATCACAAGATCGTTTTAAGAGTAAGTTGATTGTTTTTGGTATCAGATTGCCCGATCCACACAGCAGAAGCCTGAAGGGACGGAGCGAGTCTGTGAAATACTGGCTAAGTGTTCCGTACCACTACATATACAGCTGCCTTATAAACACGCCAGGCCAGTACAGACGAGAGAGCACGAAAGCCCCTGAAACCACTGGACGGCTACAATTATTTTATATCGAGAAAAAGGCTCCAGCAACGCCCGCGACGCCACGAGGGATTAAGCGGTCAGAAAATGGATGGATGGATGGATGGATGTTGTTCACACGTCATGCGGGAACTAGGGTAGTTCCCGCATGACGTCTGCGCTACATCCGGGTCCCGCGGGTAGGCAAAAAACAGTACTGTTCTTGTCTACTACATGACAAAACGGGTGATTTAGAGCGTACTTTTACTTCGTTTATTTTTGGAATCTAAACAATGCCTAGGACTTGTTGTGCTCCCGATTGCACACAGAGGCATTCCAAATCATTGGATGTACGTTTCTGTCGTTTACCGAAGGAGGAAGGACGAAGAAAGAAATGGATATTTTCAATGAAAAGAGCACAGGCAGACACTCCCAATGGACAGGGGGAGCCATCATACTACGACAGAATTTGCAGTCTACACTTCATCTCCGGTAAATACAACTTAATTCTGCTCTAGTCATTGTTCTACTTAAATAGCGGCGGAGGGGAGGTGGCGATCGCTACACGGGCCAGAGAAGCGGCAGCAGCAGCCACCGTTGTCTGAAGCAGCAGCCGCTGCTGCTTCAGACAACGGCGGCGGAGCAGGCAGCGGCTGCTGCGTAAACATTACACGGGCCGGAGAAGCCGCTACAGCAGCAGCAGCAGCTACAGCAGCTGCTGCTGCTATTACGCCCCCGTTCACGGGCGCTAGTACTTCTGTGTTTACGCTGCAATGTCGCAGACACTGCCACCCATTTTAACAAGACAAAAACACCTAAATAATCCGTAGTGAAAAATGTTTTTTTTTTTTAACCTACCGGGCTGGTCTTACTCTCTGCTGAGACGCGGCCTGTGTCCGACGCCGCTTTGTGCTGTTGCACAAACATGTGTGAACAACATCCATCCATCCATCCATTTTCTGACATCTTAATCCCTCTAGGCGTCGCGGGCGTTGCTGGAGCCTTTTTCCCGATATAAAATAATTGTAGCCGTCCAGTGGTTTCAGGGGCTTTCGTGCTCTCTCGTCTGTACTGGCCTGCGTGTTTATAAGGCAGCTGTATGTCGCAGTACGGAACCCTTGGCCAGCATTTCACAGACTCGCTCTGTCCCTTCAGGCTTTTGCTGTGTGGATCTGGCAATCTGATACCATCAACCATCAACCTACTCTTAAAACGATCTTGTAGTACGTTATCAAAAGAAGAAAAATACGTGGAGAACTCGTCAGTTTCTCTGTTTGCGTCCGCCATTGTGTTCGCCTTTTGCCTACCAGTCCGGCGCGCATGCGCGAAAAACCCGCATCAAAACAATAACAATGAACTACCCTATATAGGGCTTGGGATCCGCGTTGCATTGTGGGACGTGGCGGCCATGTTGATGGCAACGCAATGTTAAAATACCTCTGACTTAACGTTGTTGAACAAAGAGACGTAGAAGTAGAGTTGAGAAAGAATAGATAGAAAAAATATGTTAAAATCCCAAAAAGGATCTGAAATTTACCGGGACACATTAAATAGAGAAGCCAGGGACCGGTATGTTGACAAAATCAGCATTATTATGGAGCGTCGACGACCACTTGTTGCCACTGTTTTGCATATCAGACGTCTTCGGCTACCTTGTTAGTGGTGTGAGCGCCTATACTTCAGAACAGTTCCAAAGCTACAAGTCCTTGGAGTCTCATGTGCAGTTCACGAATGGATGGGTTCAGGAGCTGCAGATCATAAAGTCAGCAAACAGTGGGAACACAGTAATTCGTACAAAGGTAAGCTGTGCTCAGACGGGCTCTGGCACCTGCTAACTGCTAGTGCTAACAACCACTCACGCATGTAATGTACTTTTAACTAGCTGCTATGTGTTTCAAAGGTTTAGTTAGTAACGTTAACTGCCAAACATCCCAAAACCCTCTGGGTTTCTCGCGTATTTGAGCCTTTTCCCGCTGCCGTTTTAGTATTTATGTGCATGTATGTGGTGTCGCGGCTGAAGGAAAGAAACAATGTTAGGCTATAAAATAAAACCGTGCATCCTTAACTTACCAGAATGAAAAGGCAGGGAACACACTCTCATTGACATTGGGATACTGTGGAAAGTTATGTTCGGTCGTCTTATAGCCGTGATCCAAGCGAGCCGACGACTCTTTTTATCGCTGACACTTGTTCTCCGTGGTTGCGCCTCCAGGCAGGAAAGCGATGGAAAGTTAACCCATTTTCTATGTTTTTCCCATGGCGATCATGTGTTGCGCTGTTACAGCCCACAACACAGCAACGGTTTACCATGGTTGAAATCAAGTTAAGGTAAAATTAATCAAATTAAAACACGGCTGAGAGACGGAGTACAGTACGCGGTAGTCATAGGCAGTAGTCTGAGTAGCGGCGGCGGAAGCATTCAATATGGCGGCCACACAAAGTAATACGTCATGACGCCCAAGCCCTATTGCCAACAGTGAGCGCGAAGTTTATTTTACCCTCGGACACAAACGACTTTGGGCTTCTTTTTTCTAAAAGCGCTTCTAAATTTCATGAGTCACGGGTTGCAGTTTTTTTGGGCAGGTTTCTGAAAGTGAAATCGCTTATTTGGGCTCCAAAATAAGTGACGAAATAGGGGTTATTAAGAGGCCTGCCTGCACTACATTTGAGTGTATCCAGCTGAAATATCCCTCCGCCATAGGAGCCGACGGATAGTAAAGGCAGACAGAGCAACTCTGCTTGTATTTTCTGCAGTTTACGGTGCAATAACCGGTGATAACTGCTGAAAGTAGATTACATGGTGCAGATCACCATTTTAAGCAGACATTGGTTCTGAATATGAGCTTTTAACACGCTGATAACATTGCAGAAACCCCAACCCATAAACCGCACTTTAATGCTTATTAATTTGTTGTCTCTGTATTTGACAAACCAAGGCTGAATTACGTTGCCAAATGAAGTACCTGGAGTTACTAAACAGCTGCTAAACAGTCTCATTCAGGGTATTAAGCTCCTGCCCAGTTGCAAGCAAAGTGTAAGACTGGAATGACCTGGAGATTTAAAACCTTTTTCCAGGCTTAAACTCTATGAATATGGATAGAAACAGCAAGCAAAAATATTCAAAGAAATTATGGTTGTTGGTGTGAAAGCTCAGAATTAGATGTGTGTGTGAGAGAGAGTGAAGAAATGAACAAAACTTATGACTTTATTGAAATGTACAATTTTTATTAATTTATATGTTTATGCATAATACCATGTCTATCTTTATTTAAGAGGCAAAGAAAATATATCGGCATGAAAACAGGTATTTATTTACACATTTGTTTACACACTGTGTAAACATCAGTGCGGCATAATTAGTCATTTAGCCATTATAGTCCAGAGTTTAACATTTGGCACCAGGATGTTTTCATTCCAATTCTGAAAAATGCTTGAAAAATAACAAAATAAAAATATTTTTTGTACAAGCATGTATTTTATTAGTGTCACTTATTGCAAAATTGCATATTAAAATGCCCAAACAGGCTATTACACTTTCAGAAATAAAATGATAAAATATGCGATTAATTTGCGATTAATGTTAACTATCGTCATTATGCGATTAATCGCGATTAAAATTTTTAATCGTTTGACAGCACTAATATATATATATATATATATATATATATATATATATATATATATATATATATATATATATATATATATATATATATATATATATTGTGATGGCTGAGCAGTCAAAGGAGTTACAGGCACAGGTTTAGCTTCAAAAGGGTCTTTTTGTTTATTGAACCCAAAACAAAGAACATGGGTCAATACTGAACAGGTTACAAAGTTGGGCCCATAAAAGAGGTCAAAGTAACAAAATTCAACTCAGGCTAACCAACAGAGCTACGAAAACAAACAGACCTCCTTAATGAGACAAAAGGGGAAACTTAAATACTGGCTGATCAGGCCACATGGAAAACAAAGGGGGGGGGGGGAGACACACAAAAACCTAACTATAACTAACAAAAGAAAATCCCATTCCCCCCTCTTGCTGATGAGTAGTGGTGTAAACCAATTTGCAATTCCACTAGGCTGACTCCACCCCTTCTTCGCCTCTGTTCTCCTGAAGGACTGGAGCAGCCAGCCCTGAGATGACTCAAAAACAAACAAAGGTTAAATCAAGCAGAACATAACAGTGTAAACTAAAATGTGCATACTCATTCCAGAATACAGTGTTACGCCTTTCCTTAAACCAAATTATTCTGTAAATTAAATCCTAAACTTAAAGAAATCCAAATATAAATATAATGAAAATGGCTGACCTATCTTGTGATTAAATATTACCGCATTTGGGTGGCTGTAGTTGCAGCCATCACACACTCCCCCTCTTCAAATCTCTTGCTGGGACAGCGAGAGAGACAGTCCGCGATGCAATTGTCCTTGCCAGGAATATGGTGGATGGTGAATCGAAACGGCTGGATTGCAAGGTACCAGCGCGTAATCCTTCCATTGGTATCTTTCATCTTCTCTATCCATTGCAGAGCTTTATGGTCAGTTTCTAAGGTGAACTCTCTTCCGAGAAGGTAGTACCTGAAGGAATCCAGGGCCCATTTGATGGCCAGTGCCTCTTTTTCAATAGTTGAATATCGCACCTCCCTCGGAAAAAGTTTGCGGCTAATAAAAGCCACTGGGTGGCGATCTCCAGGTGGTCCCTGCAACAGAACGCCACCCAAACCTCCCTCCGAGGCATCAGTCTGTAGAATAAAATGCCCTCCAAAATCAGGGCTATGAAGCACTGGACTCTTGCTGAGAGAGTATCACAGATCCTGGAAAGCGGTCTTGGCCTCCTCCGTCCAAATGATCTTATGGGGGCTCCGGGAACCAGTGAGGTCTGTTAGTAGAGCAGCCCTGGCTGAAAAATGAGGGATAAAACGATGGTAGAATCCTGCCATACCCAAAAAAGATTTTAACTGCTTTCTAGTCTCAGGCAGCGGACAGAACTCTATAGCTGTAATTTTATTTATTTGAGGCTTTATCACTCCATTTCCTATCACAAACCCAAGGTACTCAATTTCAGCCTTGGCAATTGCACACTTGGCTGGATTAATGGTCCACCCTGCAGACTGGAGGCGCTCCAGCACCTTCTCCAGGTGTTTCAGGTGCTCTTCCCAGGTAGAACTGAAAATGACTATGTCATCAAGGTAGGCTGCAGCAAAATCAGACAGGTCAGACAGTACCTGATCCATCAATCGCTGGAATGTTGCCGGGGCACCATGTAATCCAAATGGCATGACTTTAAACTGGAACAGGCCCCAGGGGGTCCGAAAAGCAGTCAATTCTTTCGAATGTTCCGTCAAGGGTACCTGCCAATAACCCTTGCAGAGATCTATAGTTGTTAAATATCTGGCTTTCCCAAGCCGCTCAACCATGTCATCAATACGACGCGTTGGATATGAGTCAAATTGTGTTATTCCATTCAGATACCTAAAATCAATGCAGAAGCGTAGGCTGCCGTCCTTCTTTGGCACCAGAACCACTGGGTGGCACCACTCACTCCTTGATGGTTTAATAATTCCAAGTGACAGCATCAGGTTAACTTCCTCTTTCAGTGAAACCAACAGACGCTCAGGTATTCTGTAACTCAGTCTTCTCACAGAAGCTCCATTTTTTAATACAATGTCATGTTGTACAAGTTCTGTTTTACCAGGATTTCCCTGGAACATGTTTGGTTTACAGAGATCTCTCACCTGAGCTTGCTTCTCTTCAGAGAGGTGACCCAGGTCTAGAAACTGAGGTGAGGGTTGTGGCAGATATTGAGTATCCTCTTCCTCCTCCTCTAGAACCTCCTGAATAAGAAAAACATCTGCCTTTGGTCTCTCCACCCATTCTTTAAGCAGGTTGACATGAAGCACTCTGGTAGAGCGGGGCTGATCTGGAATGGCAATCTTGTAGGTTGTTTGTCCCAGTCTGTTCTGAATTTCATATGGGCCTTGCCATTTTGCCAGCAGCTTACTGTCTGCACTCGGAAGGAGCACCAGCACTTTCTGGCCAGGCTTAAAAGACCTATAGCGAGCTGACTGGTCATACCAGTTTTTCTGATGTTTCTGTGCTTCTTCTTTGTGCACTTGAGCCAATGCAGTCATCCTTTCCAGCCGTTCCCGCATCTGTACAACATAAGAGACAACATTTATCGCTTGAGAGCTCTCTTTGACACCTTCCCATGTCTCCCTCAACAGAGATAAAGGGCCTCGGACCTCATAACCATACAGCAATTCAAATGGTGAAAAACCAGTGGAGGCCTGTGGCACTTCTCGATATGCAAAGAGAAGGTAAGGCAGCCACTGGTCCCAGTCTGTACCGGTTTCATTGACAAACTTTCGTAACATCTGTTTCAGAGTCTGATTGAAGCGCTCGGTTAGGCCATCTGTCTGAGGATGGTAAGGTGTGGTCTTCAGGCTCCTAATCCCGAGGAGTTGGTACACCTGCTTCAACAGAGTGGACAGAAAGTTAGTTCCACAGTCAGTGAGAATCTCAGCTGGAAACCCCACTCGTGAGAAGAGCTGTATGAGACAGAAGGCAACTGCTTTAGCTTTTATTGATTTCAAAGGAAAAACCTCTGGATATTTTGTAGCATAATCCAGAATCACAAGCATATAACGATTGCCTGCTTTACTTTTTTCCAGGGGACCAACAATGTCCATTCCCAGCCGTTCAAATGGGGTGTTGATAATTGGTAACGACTGAAGAGGAGCTCTGGAGGGGATCTTCAGAGAAGACCTTTGGCACTGAGGGCAGCCCTTGCAGAACAAAGCCACATCAGCCTGCATTCCAGGCCAGAAAAAATATTTTCTGATGCGGGCCATTGTCTTGTGCTTTCCAAGATGGCCAGCCCATGGAATGGAGTGTCCTAAGGACAACACCACCTTCTGGACTGGTCTAGGAACCACCAACTGCAATGCTGACCCCTGTTGACAATACAGGATGCCATCTTTCAAAAAAATTCCTCCCGCTTGGTTGAACCTCGTTCAGGTTGTTGGTTTCCCTCTGCTTTCTGAAATAAAGGCGTTAAAGCTGGATCATTGTGTTGCATCTCAATGATGTTAGCAGGGATTTTAAACCCCAAAGGTAACTCAGGCTTAGGGCTAGAAGATGGTTCTACAACAGTGTGTTGAAATTTCTCTTGCCGTCGCTGTTTGCGGGACTTGCGAGACTTCCCGGGCACGGTCTCTAGGTCTGCATCATAAAAAGGCAAGGCACAGAGCGGTTGCAGAAACTCCTCCCTTTTACTAGCCTGAGATCTGGTTAACGCCACATTACACATATTGCTAGAGGTCAATAAATCACACAACACCGGCAGATCTTGCCCCAAAACTACTGGAAATGGCAAGTTCTCAGCCACACCAATATTTAAAAGGTAAAGTTGGCCTTGTACTTTAATATACAGCTCTGCTGTTGGATATAATAACTCATGTCCGTGAACACAACGGACAGGCATTGTTTCCACATTCACTTTATTTGCTGGAACAAAGTCTCTGTGTACCAGGGTTTGTGTACTTCCTGAATCAATGAGGGCCTTTAATTGCTTACCCTCAACTTCAATTAAGGTCGTCCTCAAGCCCAAAGGTACTTTAGAATCTACGCTTTTTCTCGGCCCGAAACACATTTGTGTTATCTTTGTAGAGTTTTTCGGGCACATTGGTCTTGTGTGCCCTTCCATCCCACACAGATAACAAATCACTGTCTTGGTTGGGGCTCTTGATGGTGCATTCCATGGCTGGGTCTTTACAGGTTTACTCTCCCCTGCCTTTTGATAGTGGGGAACAGGGTTTGAAACCTCCCTCACTTTCCATGCTGTTTGATTCGATGGTTGTCCCTTTTTCCGTGCGGCCACAAACACATCAGCCAACTGTGCAGCTTCTGCAGCCGACGTTGGGTTATGTTCTTTTATCCATATCTGCAACTCAGGAGACAGCATTCTTAAGTATTGTTCAAAAATGATTATTTCACTGACCTCATGCACAGTTTTTTGTTTTGGCATCACCCACTTTCCGTATAACTCTTTCAGTCTTGCATACAGTTCTTTTGGAGTTTCATCCGCTTTTACTTCCAGTGATCGAAATCTCAATCTGTACGTCTCAGGATTGATGTCATATTTTTGAAGAACAGCTTCTTTAACTTTATCATACTCCAAAGAGTCCTCCATATCCATATGGACATACGCACCTCTTGCTTTACCGGTGAGTAGTGGAATCAGATAGAAAACCCAATCCACTCTTTTCCACCGGCAAACGAGAGCCATACGTTCAAATGTCGTCAAAAAATGTTCAATATCATCTTCATCTGTCAGTTTCTCAAGTCTGGGTTCATGATAGTGAAACTGACCTGAGGGAGCATACCTTTGCTCATTACTGCCACCTGGAAGACCATCATCTGCACCTGCTGCTGATTGTGATTCATCCCTTTGAGGCCCAGAGGCAGGGGTGGTACGAGCTTGCACTTCCACCTGTAATAGCTGAAATTGGTGTTGTAGTGCTCTGAAGCGCTGGTCCTGCTGCTCGAACTCCTCTCTTCGTCTTGCTTCCTGGGCTTCCTGTTGGCCCACATGAGCACGAAGAATAGAAATCACTTCAGATATTGTTGGCTCCTTACCCTCATTACTTTCTACCCCTCCAGAGGCTCCACTTTCTTCTCCAACTTGCTCCTCCATTCCAACAGGCTGATTTTGAGGATCTCCTTTTGATCCTTTGGCACTCCTTCCTGTCCTGTGCATAGCTTGATAGAGGAGAGGGACTGAAAAATAAATAAACCTGTGCCTTTGACTGCAAAAATCCCACTCCTGACACCACTGTGATGGCTGAGCAGTCAAAGGAGTTACAGGCACAGGTTTAGCTTCAAAAGGGTCTTTTTGTTTATTGAACCCAAAACAAAGAACATGGGTCAATACTGAACAGGTTACAAAGTTGGGCCCATAAAAGAGGTCAAAGTAACAAAATTCAACTCAGGCTAACCAACAGAGCTACGAAAACAAACAGACCTCCTTAATGAGACAAAAGGGGAAACTTAAATACTGGCTGATCAGGCCACATGGAAAACAAAGGGGGGGGGGGAGACACGCAAAAACCTAACTATAACTAACAAAAGAAAATCCCATTCCCCCCTCTTGCTGATGAGTAGTGGTGTAAACCAATTTGCAATGCGGTACCGCGCACGTGACGTCACCGTCTCAAGAGCAACGCCCCTTTTGCCGCTTAGGTAGGGCATACAGGAGAGAAAGCACGGATAACCCAGCTATTACAAGCGCAACAGAAACAGCGATATGACCGACTTTACAGCCGTTAAACTTTCCCAAGACGATGTCCCAGGCACACAGTTTACTGGTCGCACTGTCGAAGAACACACCAACGTTCAGCTCAAACGATGGCTTGAGGTTCGAGGGCTTAAAAAGACTGGAAAACTGGCCGAGTTGATGAACGGTAAGCTTTGTTTTTTTTTTCTGCGCGGCGATCATGGCAGCGTTCGGCCGTTTTTTTTTGTTTTTTTTGTTGTTTGCAATCACCGTCCAGGAATGGGTATATGTTTAATGTTTGTCTTATTTGAAATGTTTTTGAGTAAGCTATCCTGGTAGCAGGCTATCATGTTAGCGCCTGCTACCATGATAGCCTATATGCTGTCATGGTAGCAGGCGCTACTTTATTAACATGTCGGCCACCAAAATACTCTTACCTTGACTTGATGTCGCTGGAATTGGGTCAGGATGTTCTTCGGTTGTGCCCTTTCCTCCAACAAAATGCTTGCTACATATGTACTTGAATTTGGTAACTTTTTCCGGGTTGAACTGTTGTGTAGGCCGACCGCCCCGGTCCCAGCGCACACATTTCTCCTTGGCAGTCTTGAAGAAAACATCCTTCATATGCGGCCGATCAGCGTAACTCGAGTCGCTGTTGCACGTTCCATAGCAACAATGTTTAAAAACCATGGTCTTAGATTTGGAAAAAGCAGTCGTTTACCGAGTAAAACCTAGGGTAACGCACGTCTCTTTTACAGAGAAACAACGGCGACTTTCCGGAGTTTGCCCCACTGCGTACCACGTGATGTGACGTCATCGTGACGTTGTGTTTCTAAAAATAGCTCGCGCCCGGTACCGCATTCCACTAGGCTGACTCCACCCCTTCTTCGCCTCTGTTCTCCTGAAGGACTGGAGCAGCCAGCCCTGAGATGACTCGAAAACAAACAAAGGTTAAATCAAGCAGAACATAACAGTGTAAACTAAAATGTGCATACTCATTCCAGAATACAGTGTTACGCCTTTCCTTAAACCAAATTATTCTGTAAATTAAATCCTAAACTTAAAGAAATCCAAATATAAATATAATGAAAATGGCTGACCTATCGTGTGATTAAATATTGCCGCATTTGGGTGGCTGTAGTTGCAGCCATCACATATATATATATATATATATATATATATATATATATATATATATATATATATATATATATATATATATATATATATATATATATATATATATAATTTTTTTTTTTTTTTTTTTTTTTTTTTTTTTCTTGGTTTTCACACACTTATCTTGAACATTTCATATTTCGTAACTTCTATGGGAATGTCTGAAACATTAATGCAATTTCACAGTAATTTGTATCCTTCTGTAAAGTGACTGCCAACTGTCTGTTTTGACTTGAACCTTCAGATGGTAAGGACTATTTGCACGCTTTTAGATTCTCAGGAGGTGTTGCATTAAGAAAAATCAACCCTGTTAAAACAAGAACAGGAGACATACACCACGCCGACCTCATATAATGAGTCTCAGACTTCTTCTATTCTTAGTGGTAACACACATTCTTGGTGGGCGATGCACTGTCAGTTTCATTCTGTTGCAAGTGTTGCCGCTACTGAAGAAATTACACTGGGATGAACTCCAGTAGTCTATATGATCTGCAGACTTAAACACAACCTTTTCAATGTGTGTTAACGGCAATAATCTGCACCATGGTTGGTCCATGTGCACCTTTCTTTTAAGTATCCCTACCAACTGGTTATACAGTTTGCCATTGCTACATCACAGCCTCTTGCCATTAAAGCAGCTATATATTTGCATAACTCATCCACTACTTCACTGTAACTACCTCACTTGGTGGATCAGATGGGTAACAGCAGCCGGCTGACTTTCCACATAAACTTCCTCATATAGAGAGTGTGTAGGACAACTCCCACTCTAAAGGGTAAAACATATCAGTGTCGCACAACTTATCAGTTTTGTTCCATTTTAAGGTGCCACACCTTCCGAATGAACTGTGTGCTTCATATAATGTATCATGCCAGTCATGGTGGGGATTTGCCTTAAATCTGTAGGCAGACTGGTTTCATGTACTTAGCTGTCATTGCTACGTCACCTTGAGCCATAAAACTGGCTGGTCGTTACATGTATCAGCTGTTAAAGGAATATGAAAAATGACCTTTGAAGCATAACATTGGTAGGTTTATTCCAACAGCCCATGCCTTGAGTCCTTTGGGAAAATGCAGAGACTGATAAAAACCTTTAAATCCTGGCTTGACATGTTATGTGAAAGGCTTTTTGAAAACTCACAGGTATGGTAGAAAGGGAGAGACAGCTACTGCAGAAAGGAGTCTAAATTGGTGAAAGAGGATTGTATTAGGCTCGGTTAAAATTAATTTACTTAAATATAACCTTGATTATGCTAATTCTGCCTTGTAGGTGATGGTGGTGGTGTGTGTGGAGGTGGGAGATGGAACAGAGTTGAATTGGATGGGAAATATTGTAAGCTGTGAGTTCCTATTGAATTCAATAAAAAACAGCTATATCAGCTATTTAGTTATTGTGTATTGTGCTAATTACTGTTTAAAACTACACCCGAGATTTTAGAGCAACATACTCTATGTTGTTTTAAAGACCATTTCAGGAATGTTCATAGATATATTTACAATTTGGCATATTTATTTATTTATTAAAATGCATGGCTAAGACAGAGGAAGCTAATACTACTGGACTTCCTGCAGCTCTTTCTTTTCTAAAAGAAGATATTGGAAAATCTGGAAATAAGAAATAAGTGTTAACATTAGGCTCTTTTACTAGATGTGCTTGCAGGAATAATAGGACAACATAATAACCAAAACTCATTTTGTTGCTATCTTCACTTATTTAAATTGTGGGCAGAAAAATAAATATAAAAAAGAATACAATTGATGGAAACTGTCTTCTCATGAATGAGAAATAAATAATTATTATTTAATTAAGTGTAAGAGTACAGTTCTATAACAGGGTGTCTTCTGAATATACAACAGTTTATAATAATAAACATAATGTTAGGTAACATGAGCACTGACGTGTATCTGATGTCTTCTGGTGCTGGGAAGGATTCACCTGGCCAGTTCAGGAAGCAGTTGAGGAAGACTATGCAGGCCATACCCGTCCACACCCACATGAGGAGCCGGAATGACACACCAAGGTCATAAATCAACTAATTAGGATTTGGAGAAAGGTGTGGATGAAAAAGACAGATAGTAATGGAAGATGAAGAGTGATAGTATAAAGATGCCAAAAAGAACAAAATGCTTCACCAAATAGCAAAGCTGACGTAATGTCAGTGAACATTTTAACTTTTCTAATGTGTTTCAGGTTGCCCTTCTACCTCTAAATTATTTGTTATTTGCTTGAAATTCATTAAAACACTTTACTCATTTTTACTTTCTTACTCTGCAGCATTCATAATCCCTAGCATATTCTTTAAAGACTCATTAAAGAAATGAGAATCTGATATTGACTGTTGGCAAAAATGTAATGAGCACGTTTCAGGCAATGCATTGTTGACACAATCCTTACTAAATGTTTGCTTTTTTCACTTCAGGTGCACATGTGTATGGGTGCAGGTGAGTGAGCACCTTGATTCCTGGGAAGGTGACTGCTGAAGAGGCATAGGAACCAATCATCAGGGAAAGGATGGTTGATCGTATATTTCCAAACATGTTAGGCAGCTATAAGAAAGGGAAATTGAAGCAACAATTAGGAAAGCTTCAAGTAGTTAATATCTGTCCATAGAAACCCTTGTTGTAAATGCTTTTGTCAGTTAAGATTAGAAACAATTATGGAATGTGAAAACTAGATTAATAGCTGTAATTTATGTTAGTGATTTCCATTCAATAACTGTAATTTGAGGAAACAGTCAGCAGAAGGAGCTACTGCTTTTAAATAGAACTAGAGCCAGCTCGATTCCCATTGAATTTGTTGTGTGCATGTCAATGTGAGCATTCTCTGACTGTGCAGGGGACAGATTGTGGTGTGTGTATATTGGGATGGGTGTGGTGAGGGAGTCTGTGTATTTCTATGCATGTAGGTGTCTGTGACTGTGTGTATGCATGATGTAGTTTTTGAAGCAGCAGATCCGATTCCACTTGTTCTACATTGTCATGCAGCTTCTCAGCCAGTCAGAAACCTGGTGGGTCAAACCACTCCTCCCCACCCGCAGTTGCCTGCTACCACCTGCCCTGACCTGGCCTGTGGCCTGTGTCCTAAACGACGGCCTGTCCTATGTTCTGTCCTGCTGCAAGGGGGAATCACTTTCTGAGTGTGTGTGAGCAGCTCATAGCCAAGTTCCAGTTGACCACATTACTATTCTACTTTACAGTTTTCTTTTTCTATCATCCAAGTTTTTGAGTACTTCTGAGCTCTCATTGAGATAACTGGCTGATTGGGCAAGGCTCAATGCGTCATTTCCTGTTATCGCTGTTGCACTCAGTGGATCTGTGTGGCATTTCAGACCCTCTCTGTAGTCTCTTTGGAAAGTGTCGGAGGACCAAGCTGTAAACACTGGAGAAATGGAAATGCAATTCTCCCTCTCGCTTTAGTGATGGCTTTTTTTTTTTTTACCAAGATAGCTTCTTTCACCCGTTTTTCAAATCATCTGTCGTCAAAAGAGTGCCCTTTGTTCTTGAGGTGCAAGTGGACTGCTGAATCTTGCCCCGAGCTGCTGGCCCTCCAGTGCTGTGCCATGCGTTTATGTAGCTGTTGTTTAGTTTCTCCAATGTAGGAGTCTGATTGGACTGCATACAAAACCCAGCTCAGCTGTGGTTTGGGTGTTCTGTCTTTGGGATGAACCAGTTTTTGTCTGTGGCATATTTAACTAACATATTGTTCTGAAGCAGGCGGAGAAGAACTGAATGGACATGTTCTCTATGGGCCAACAGGTCCTTGGAGAAAATAAGGATGTCATTAAGGTAAACATATATGAAATGATTCAACATATCTCACAGAACAACATTAGCAAGGGCCTGAAACACAAAAGTGATGTTCACGAGGGGAGAGGTTACCGGTTGTAACTATGATGTCATTCAGAACCCTGTAATTGATTCCCAGATGTCGGGAGGAAGGACAGATAATTCCTACCTTCACATATTCGCCACATATTTTCTTATGGCCTTGTGTTCAGTACAATTCTTGCGGTATTTGTGCGTTCACAAACACACGAGAATCCCTCTTGCCCCGATCCCACTTCAACAATTTGTAACTGAACCAAAAAACGATTCGGGCCAATCACATTGCAGTATTAAGATTTATGGTACCAGCTGTGACGAAAGCAAGAGCTGCCAAGCTCAAAAGAAACAAGGCAGCGCAGGAGGACACAACCATAGCTGCTGCTACCACATCTTTTCCGTCAGAATCCACAGTTTCATCTTTAAAAGACGAACAACAAGAAGGGCCTTGACTAGCTTAACTTGTAGTTTCTTATGATGACTGCTGCTTTCTTAGTGCTTATTTCCATTTGATACTGTGATTGGCTAAAACCAATCTTTGGTATGTGGGCACTATGTGTCGATTTGCCCAATCAGCTCGGAAAGCTAAATGTCAATAAAACAGAACATAGACTGCTACACATTATCAGTCTGGCTGGCCAGGTTAAGTGTTCGGGGCAGCTAGCAGATAATACCACCCTGTAGGGGGAATTGTAGTGCCTGAAAGAAAATCAATTAAAAAAGCACATATGATGAGACAACATTTATGTAGGGGGTTAACCTTGGAGACTAGTCGCATGAAGTTCGTATGTTGTTGTGGGAATCAGTTATGTGTGTGTGTTTGGGTGAAAGATGTTTTATTTCCATGAACGCTCTCCAAAGGCCATTGTCCTTGATGTTATCACCGACCCACAATTCAGAAAGCATCCACAGATGTCCATGGGGGAGGAGGGAGCGAGGGAGTAGTTCTGAGCTCTCTCACCATAACATCCAGGGGAGTTTATTTTGATAGGGGAGGCATAATCCAAATGCACACTTTCTTATTTGTTAAAAGGAGACAACAGCACTTTTCACACCTCACTTAGTAGTTCAAGGAAATATTTTAGTGTAAATATTTTAGACTAAATATTTTTAGGCTAAAATATTCAACTGTTTATTTCTTTTTCTTTTTTTCTTCAATCCCACTGTTATGTTTAGTAATTTCTGCCAAAAGTTGCAGCACTTTGATTTAATCCACCAAATGCAGTATTTACAAGCTTCCTGATTGGATTAAAAAAAAAACTGTCTGTGATTGGCTGTTGGTGCGGACTGTTTTTGAAGTCGTGAGCGCAGAGACAGAGTCGAGTGAGCGGAGAAACAGCCGAGTGCACAGCTGGTGTTGAGTGTAGAAGCAGCAGATCGAACACGAATGCAGAGCTTGCGCAAGCACACACGGAACAGAGCACATGCAGAGATGGAACCGAGCGTGAGGACAGAGGGTTGAGAAGAGTTTTCAGTTGAATGTGCACCAGACAGGTATTGAGCACGCTCATGTGATGTACAAATCCTGAATACTGGTCTCACTGCGCGCTCGGATTGGTTCCTGCGTGCTCAAGTCAAAGGCACAAACATTACACTATAATGTACCAGCTTCTAAATCTGAGTCTGACTCACAATGTTACACTGCAAAATAGAAACACAAAGAAGTTTCATTTGATTTGAGAAAGAGAGAGAGAGAGAAATCACTTTGGTAGATATGTATAGTAACAACAACAGAGCGCTTGATAAAGCTGTTATTAATCAGAGAAATAAAAAGTTATTTCCTGATTGTTTCACAGCGGTTACATTCAGCAGGTAAACACGCCCATGGAAACACACCTCAGCTCCCCTTACACCCCAACACCGCTTGTCGGTTTCCCTGTTCCTGTCTTAATATGCGCTAAAACTATACCTTTAAAATTAACTACGTCCCAATGAAAATTATTACAGATCTATGCATGAACATGGTCAAGAAATCGTGTCTACCACCAATTTTCTCACCTCACACTCAGTTTGTCTCCTTGTCATCAGGTTCTTTTGCTGGCTTCCTGTCTCCATGTCTGGTTTCTGTGTTCCACGCCTTGTTCATCCTGGCTTTGTTTGTCATTTTCATTAAAATGTTCAGGTTTCTCATGCTCTCAAGCTCTTTTTGGCATTTAAGTCATAAACTACAAGACATGGCATCTGCCGACTGGGATCACCTTTGGTCCAGCTACTGCCCTTTACATCCAGCAGCAGCAGTGTGTGTGCTTGTGTTTGCATGTGTATGTGTAAATAAATCTCACAGTGAGTGATGTGAAGGTCAGGCAGATTCCTCCAAAGCCGTTGAAGGAAACAGCAAAGAAAATGAGGACAGATAGCACTGATGAGAAAAAATAAAAAAATATATATTTTATATTTGTTTTAGACATTGTTAGCCAAATATGACTTGAACTTCATGCACATGCTGACCACAAATTGTGGAAAAGATTGCGTAAATCAAGCTGGAAAATGAAGCTTCTTTAAATGTAGGTGTATTGTCTCACCTTCCGGATCATTTGCTGCAGCACCTATCATTGCACAGGATGCTGCAAAACAGGAACTGAAACACACATATTGGATGTCTGAGCACACATCGTGTTTTTAAGAATTAAAAAGTCAGTTTCCATCAGAACTATCAGAAACACACTTTCTAATTGACTTCTTAATGCTCCTCTGCAATGACTGGTTGAGGATGTTGCCCTATTCACTCTGAACAGAACAGACCGGTCAAAAGAAAATGATCTGATAATCATCTGTTGTGCCATTACACATGTTTTGAAGTTATTTAATGTTTATTAAATAACCCTCGGTCAGTTAGGTATTGTCTGCTGAATATCAGCCCAAACAGCTGATGTTAGGACAATAGTGAAAGGATGATTTGAGCACTGGCTTTCTTCTATATGCACACATATAGAATAAACGAGTGATTACTTCTCTTCAAGTGCAAGAATCTATCAACAGAAATAAATTGCACATACACTCCAGACACTCTGCTGACCACGGATTGTCTGGATTGTCTGCTGACCACGGTTCAACAGCTTGGGGGAAGAATCACTGAGGCTGAAACACGCATCTCCAACGTGGAAGATGGATGTCATGCGAGGGAAAAAACAGTAAGCCAAGTCAGGAAAACCATGAAACAACTTCAAGTGAGAGTCAATTATTTGGAAGATGCAGTACGCTGGAATAATGTTCACATGGTTGGATTCGTGGAAAACTCTGAGGCAGGGGACATGGTTTGAAATTGAAAGAGCACACAGATGCAAGATTCAGTCAACATATCCTGGTTAAATTTCTGCGGTTCAGTGCAATAGAGGCGGTGCTGCGTGCCACTCGTGAGAAAGGGAAATACCGGGTGGAGGAGCTAGGGCATCTACTTCAATTAGGACTTAACCAGAGAAACGCAATAAATATGATGAAGTGAAAAGCAAACTCCGGAGCAAGAAGGATGGGTCATATGCTATAATGTATCCAGAGACACTGAAGATCGTAGTAAATAACAAGTGTCATCTTTTTGCCAAACCTGCTGTGGCAAAGGCTTTTTTTTGCACATTATGCTGACGTTATGCTGAACTATTAAACTGCCACTAGATGGTAGTAAAAGCAACATAACTTCTTGGAGTGCTGGATTTCACTGTATATGGTGCAGTATTGATCTATAGATCAAAAAAACAAAGTTATAGATGAAAAGTGGTTATCCCCACACCTGCAGGACTTCTTCTTAATTATCCGAGGACATAATATCCCATAGGACTGTTTAGGGTCTAATGCACAATATAATGTTCGAGAAAAGTTTAAAATAGAAAACATATTTTATGTTCAGAGTAGGACATAGGCTTATATTATTCACACATTCCGATGACTGATGACAGTACAGAGCAGACTGGAATATTATGGATGAATGCCTCCGCTGGATCGTTTTGTTTATCATCTTTTAGTCATTGTTTCGATGTTTGATTATTGGTAAAGGGTGGATAAGATTAAATCAATTCAATTTTATTTATATAGCGCCGATTCATGAAACATGCCATCTCAAGGCACTTTACAAAGTCAAGTTCAATTATATTATACGGATTGGGTCAGATTATACAGATTGGTCAAAAATGTTCCTATATAAGGAAACCAGTTGATTGGATCAAAGTCCCGACAAGCAGCATTCACTCCTGGAGAAGCGTAGAGCCACAGGGAGAGTCGTCTGCATTGTACATGGCTTTGCTGCAATCCCTCATACTGAGCAAGCATGAAGCGACAGTGGGAAGAAAAACTCCCCATTAACGGGAAGGAAAACCTCCGGCAAAACCGGGCTCAGTATGAACGGTCATCTGCCTCGACCGACGGGTTACAGAAGACAGAGCAGAGACACAAGAGAGACAAAAAGCACAGAAGCACACATTGATCCAGTAATCTGTTCTACATTAGATGGTAATAGTGGGTGAGCCGTCTTCTCTGGATGATGTCACAGTTAACAGAACGCCATAAAAGAGAGAGAACAGAAAGTTAAAGCAGAAATGACAACACGTAATGCATAATTGAAGAACAGTAGAACTCTATAGAGTGAGAAAATTAGATCCTGATGTCCTCCAGTAGCCTAAGCCAATAGCAGTAAAACTATAAAGGTAGCTCAGAGTAACATGAGCCACTCTAGTTATAAGCTTTGTCAAAAAGGAAGGTTTTAAGATTAGTCTTAAAAGTAGATAGGGTGTCTGCTTCACGGACCAAACTGGGAGTTGGTTCCACAGGAGAGGAGCCTGATAGCTAAAGGATCTGCCTCACATTCTACTTTTAGAGACTCTAGGAACCACCAGCAGACCTGCAGTCTGAGAGCAAAGTGCTCTGTTAGGAACATAAGGGGTAATCAGAGCTCTGATATATGATGGAGCTTGATTATTAAGGGCTTTATACGTTGGTAGAAGAATTTCTATTTTTGATTTAACAGTAAGCCAGTGAAGGAAGGCTAAAATTGGAGAAATATGATCCCTCTTGTTGATTTTCATCAGAACTCCTTCTGCAGCGTTTTGGATCAGCTGAAGACTTTAAACTGCATTTTGTGGACTTCCTTATAGTAGTAAAGAATTACAATAGTCCAGCCTTCAAGTAACAAATGCATGGACAAGTTTTTGAGTATTGCTCCTGGACAGACTGTTTCTAATTTAGAAGGTGAAAAAAGGAAACTCTGGAAACCTTTTTAATATGGGATTTAAATGACCTGTCTTGGTCAAAAATAGCACCAAGATTTTTGCCTTTATTACCAGATGCCACATGTGGAATAATGTGCAATGTGTTCGCCATATGTAAGTGAATTAAAATGTTATATTTCATTTTATTGTACATTTTATTTGTTAAAATGACATTTTGGCAACAATGGAGATTATATTTTGGAAATAACTCTAGTTAACCGTTGTTAACTCCTGTTGGTTATTATTCCAACTGAGAATTTGAATTTCTGTTGTACAACACATTTAAATGATTATTTAATCATTTTTCTGAGCTTAAAGCAATTGCATATTGGAAAATTGGGACTATAAAACCTGTTTTGTTAATACATGTCAGGTCTTTTGACTACGTTGAAATTGATGAATCCAGCCTTAATGTCCGACGAGGTTGATGAAAACTGATCCATTGATGGCGAGCCTTCCCAGTCGGAACGTGAGCTCTACCACATCATTCACCAGATTCTGGTAGGATTCTGGCAGTTCGTTGACAGACATCAAGAGAACCTACTTTGGATACAATCCCTGAATTGACTTATTCCCCTGACTGACTAACTGACTAACGAACTTTAACAATTATTGAAGTTTGAAGCTACAAATTCCGGAAGAACATTCTCCAGAAGGACATTTTATTTTCTTACTTTTATTTTGGGCCCATAGGTATTGTTGTTTTTGTATTGTACACTTTTAAATATCTGTTATTAAAGGTATCATTTAACTACAAATACCTGTGTCCATCACTGATTGCTATCTTCTCAGCACCTATGAACCTAGAGTGTTAGACTTGTACATACCCTGAAGTGGGTTACAAATACTTTAGCAATATTTCCAATTGATAAAGTGTTACTGTTACAGTATTTCTTTTGGGTGTTTATCCACCAATTTAACTGTCAAACGTTCATAAAAGCTGTCTTAATGCAAGAAACGAAACCCTTAAACACATGAAATAACAATTAACTTTAAAGAACTAAAAAGGTTTTGTTAACTTTTGACATAAAGCTGGATTAACAGCTAGTAAGATACCTTTGATTAAATTGGTATACTAATGTTTAAACCAGGGGTGTCAAACGTACGGCCCGCGGGCTGAATCCGGCCCGCTGAACGCTTTTAGTCCAGTCCGGTGGCCCAATTCATTTTCATTATTCAATGGCTGTATCTCCTCGCTGCATTGACCGATCTTCACCAGATTTTTTGTGAGTCGTGGGGGAGTGCTGCCCAACGCGTTCGTGTGAATCGCCCGGTGGACGGGCGGGAAAAATGCGTGACAACTTCTGCGGTGGCTGGCGACCGGCGGTGCGCGAACCCCCACGGTGGCCAGTAGGCCAGAGCGGCACTTGGCTTCGAGGGCCGATCATCACCGCTTGCGGTTTTAATTATTATTCCGTCGCAGTCTAACTACTCCCGCATATTTCAACCGATTTCAACAATTTTGGTATCAAAACGTTTGGCTTGTTCCCGGCATGACTGCTATATCTCATGGTTATGCTAACTTTTACACTTTTTAAAATTTTTCACTTTTTGTGCAATTTTTTTTGGCTGTTCCCATTGAAATCAATGCAAATTGCTTCAATTCCTCCAAATTCTTGTCATTCTTCCTATACTTCAAATTCTTCTAATTGTTCTTAATCTTCAAATTCTTCAAATTTTTTGAAAATTTTCAAATTTTTCAAATTTCTTCAAATTTTTCTAATTCCTTCAAATCTTCAAATTTTTCAAATTCCTTCAATTTTTTTCACATTTTTCAAATTCCTTCAAATTCCTTCAAATTCTTTGAAAATTTTCAAATTCTCCAAATTTCTATAAATTTTTCAAATTCTTAATTTTTTTAAATTCTTCAAATTTCTTCAAATTTTTCAAACTCTTCAAATCCCTTCAAAATTTAAATTTTTTTTCAAAAAAAACTTTAAATCTGATTTCAATGTTTTCTGCATCTTCTGCTCAATCATTCTGCAGATTAGCATTCTCACTCGCTGTTACGCAGGAACAGCTTTTTCTAGTTATTATTATTCCGTCGCAGTATAACTACTCCCGCATACTTCAACCGATTTCAACAATTTTGGTATCAAAACGTTCGACTCGTTCCCGGCATGACTGCCCATGGTTATGCCAACTTTTACACTTTTTAAAATTTTTCACTTTTTGTGCGATTTTTTTGGCAGTTCCTGTTGAAATCAATGCAAGTTGCTTCAAATTCTTCACATTCTTCAAATTCATCCAATTCTTTTTATTCTTCTAACTGTTCTAATTCTTTGAAAATTTGAAATATTAAACATTTTTTAAATTTTTTCAAATTTTTTGAATTCTTCAAATTCCTTCAAATTTTTCAAATTCTTCAAATTCCATTAAATTTTTCAGATTCTTGAAAATCTTCACATTTTTCACAATCTTTTATTTCTTCTAATTCTTAAATTTTTTAACATTCTTACATTTTTTCAAATTCTACAATTTTATTCAAATTCTTTAAATCTGATTTTAATGATTTTCAGCTACTTTTTCTCTTCTGCAGGGATCTTCAGCATCTTCTGCTCAAATCATTCTGCAGATTAGGATTCTCACTCACTGTTACGCAGGAACAGCTTTTTCTAGTTGAAAATTCTTCTCTCCTTTGTGAGCATATGGTCGCATCAGACCTTGCTGGAGCTTGGATGGTCACATGCTTTCCTTTTTCCAATTGCCCCCAGGCAGTTGGGAAAGTAAATTTTTTCCCAAAATTGCAGTGCAATTTATCTCCATGTGTCTGCAGTTGGTTTAGGCAAGAACTCCTGCTGCATGATCTCCGCAATGGAAGCAAAAGCCATATGGACCGAATCACACACTGTTGCATGAGGCGATAAGCAAATGTGAGGCTGCTTAGGGTGTCATCACAAGCAAGAAATCTAGATAAAAACAAAAGGAAAATCTATTTTATATAACGCATTGCCAGACACTCAAACACATTTCGCTCTTGGGACCTCTTTTAAAATAAAACTTAAATTTTCTTGTGATATGATTAACTAAGATGTAGAGAGACTGTATTTTGTTATATTATTTTTTCCATGCTTTTATTTGTCTTGTCTTTTACAGTGGAACAATGTAAATCACCATGGAAGTTGCTGAGAGATAGCTTTGTAAGACATCCAAATATGAATCAAGCGGATCAGAAGGAGGGTCTCAAAGTCAAAAGGACTGGAAGTACCTGGACATTATGTCCTTTGTAACACCTTTTTTCCAAACAAGGAGGTCATCTCTCTCTCGCTCATACCCCATGCGCTATGAAACAAGCAATTTCTAACCACCCTCAGACCCCACACAAAGGCGGTAATTTACTCAAGTAATGTCTGAGCAGACATGAGAGCAAGCTGATACTTCTGAGCGTAACACTTGTACAAACATGTAAAATAAATGTTCTCTTTCACGATACTTTTAAAGTTTGGTTTTGAAAAAAACATTGAAACAGCTTGCAATTATTATACTTTGCAGTGGTTTATTTTTAATTGCATTGGATTGTCATTGTACATTAATATTGTACATTTACTTTTTATCAGACAAAGTATAGAAATAGGCTCAAAAATTTTATGTAACTCTATTGATCATAAAATGTAATCAGATTACTTGCAGATGAAATAGTCCAAATATTTTACTTTGTCCTTTTACCTGATTACTTTGCACCAATGTTTATTCTGAAAAATGTTATGTGCAATAAAATGTTATTGGCCGCATGTTTTGTGTGTATTTATGCTTAACTCAGAGGAACAGAAAGAAATTGTTCTGGCTCAACTGCAGCCCTATGATTGGTGTCCTGTCTTATAATTTGTGGTCCAATGTAAGACAGGAGGAGATTTATTTGCTCAGCACTCATTCTAAAATATTGGTGGAGTCTTTGGCTGTCAAGTCTCAGTTCAGCCACAAGGTGGTAGATGTCACCTTGTTGTTGAAGCTGCTAGTTTATGGGATGCACCCATTGTCGCTCTCTGTAGCTCTCTGCCTGTCCTGTCGCAACACCTCGTCAACCAGCAGAAGGAAAGCTAAGGTGCGCCTTCTACTTGGCAAACTGTCTACAACATACACAAAAACTAAAGTTGCTCATTTCTGTACGTTAAAATGGCAGTTCTTTGTAGTTGTGACAACCTAACAGGCTAACAAACAAAAATATTCGATTTCTAATCAGATATGATTAAGACAAGCACTTATAGGTGATTAAAACATAGGATATATTACTGGTACTTTAATACCTTACCCATATATAACTGGTAATTTGTCTTTCTTTAATTATTTACCCATGACGAAAGTTCTTCTTTCCGCTTGGCAGCGTCTGGTGTAAATTTATGCTTTTAAAAACACGCCTGTAAGCCGCGCTGCTTATGGTATGCTTACGTTGCATGGCCAGTGTGTTTCCTGCTTTATAGACTATAATACACATTACCCTAAGACAAACTTTTCATTTAAACCTAAGTTGGTGGACTGAACTCTTTCATTATTTACAAACCATGAACCATGTCTGAAGGAAAAAAACACATCAGCTTTCTATATAAAGTTGGGCACACTGTATTTATTAACCTGGAACAGATCCATGGATTTAGCGAGACTTTCTCTCATTTTATACACATTGAAAGCTATTAAATTTTATCTATAAAGAGTCAAATCACTGAGAAAGCAGAGTTTCTGTTTTCCTCCCATGGCAACATTAGTGAAAGTAGAAAAAGGAAGAGCCAAATCAGCGCAGCGCAAATATTGAATATCAAACCTATAAAAATTATTTCACTGTCAAAAGTTGACAGTTTTGTCTTTCAAAGACCTTCTCATCATCCCCATCATGGCTGAGTAAACAACATCCTTATAAAGCTCCAAATTTTAAAGCCGTAAAACAAACTTTAGAACAGATCCGACAGTCTCGTCTCCGCTTCTCCACTTCTTCAGTTCTGAAAACTTAAAATCTCCAGGCTTTGGTTTACCATGGCAAATCAAAGCCCGGTGCTTTAAATCCTGGGCCTTGCAATGGAAAAGGGGCTACTGTCAGATAATGCTGGCTACCTCCTTCAAACTCATGGAGTCCTTTCATCTCTACAGTTTGTGTTTCATTGTTATTACTGATGGAAACATGGTCAATAATTATAAACAAGCTGATCAGAAATATATGTTGTGTCAGACCTGCCAATGAGCCTGATCGGCCGTGGTCCAAATCTATCCATCAGAATTCCCAGGGGCAGTGTAGCTGCACTCAAGAAGAAGGAGCCAATGGTGAAGCCAAGATTCAGCATCTCATCCTGTTCCACACAACTCTGCCATCTGCTCCCCAGCTCCACTGTTCTGTTTGTGCCAATGGTCTCATTTTCTGGATGAAAAGAGAAACAATAATCCACAGTTATGACCTTAGATAGACCAACCAAATATACACAGTAGACCAGGGGTTTCCAAAGTGGGGGCTGGAACTCCTCAGGGGGTCACGGGAGACCTCTTGGGGGTCAGAAGATTTGTTCTGTGCTAAAAAGATTTTCTACTTACTTATTTGTGGAACCAATACAAATGTAAAACTTTGCAAGATGCTCAACATTCCTTATACTAGCCAGTTTACTACTGCACTAGTGAGGCGTTGATCCGTTGCTGTTAAGTTATGACACGCTGAGCGGCTAACGTCAGTCCTTCTTGTTGTCCATTTATTCCATCTTACACAGCAACATTTGTTAACAAAGACTCTGCCAAAAGAGGTCAAAAACTTGTATGCCCTTCCGGGTTCAACACCTGTCAGCTACCTGTCACCTGTCGGTTCATATAATGGAGCTGACAGCCCCATCTAGTGACCAAAAAACAAGAATTTTGTGGTCACTACAGAATTGCTGCGAGCAAATGGACAGCTGTGTAGCGATTTTCAAAGAATTGTGGTTAGACGGCAGTGTCCCGACTGAAGCAGTAGGAATTAGAAGAGTGCACGCTGTGCTGGGCCGATCGAACGGCGGATGCTAATAAAACAAAGGAGGTGGTCTGGCAATCTACATCCACAACTCCTGGTACATGGAGGCAAAAATAGTCAGAACCTTCTACCCACCTGACCTGGAATACTACTAAACTGGCTAGAGAGCTCACCTCTGTGATAATCATTGCAACGTACGTGCAGCCAAGAGCTAACGCTAAGCTTGCTCGTGAAGAAACTTACTGCTTTGTTATTGGCCAAAGCAGTAGACTTCTTCAAGAAGAATGAACAGTTGTCCAGAAGCGGCTATGATAATCGTGGGGACTTTAACCTCCTCTGTTATTGCGCCTGTCTCTAAGAAATCAATCATACCTGTTTCAATGACTATCGTCCCATCACTCTTAACCCTGTCATCACAAAGTGTTTTGAGAGATCCTCCTAAAGTACATCAAGGATGCCATTCCTGCTGGCCTGGACAGCCTGCAGTTTGCCTACAGGGAGAAGCGCTCCAGAGAGGACGCTGTCTTGTTATCACTGCACTCAGCACTGACTCATCTTCAGCTCAGCATTCAACACCGTGCTCCCAGAAATGCTGGCTCTGAAGCTCCATAACATGGGACTGTCCACACCTCTCTCCTCCTGGATCAGTGACCTCCTCACCAAGAAACCCCAGGGGGTGAGGATAGGGAAACACATATCTGCTCCACTGATCCTCAACACAACGCCGCAGGGCTGTGTCCTTAGCCCAGCCCTCCTCACCCTTTCCACTCAGGACTGTTCAGCTGTACACCCCACAAACAGTGGTGGAGTTTGCGGACAACACCACTCTAGTGGGTCTCATCTCCAACAATGATGAGTCCCATTATATGGATGAGGTCAGCAATCTCACACAGTGGTGCTCCAGGAACAACCTGATCCTGAACACCAGTAAGACCAAGGAGGTAATAACAGTCCTCCAGGAGGACTAAAACGCTCCTCTCTACATACAGGGGTAAGTGGTGGAGCACATGGGCAGAATTAGGTTCCTGGACTGGACTGGACCTGGGCTTCCCACTAAAATGCTAAAGAACATCTATAGAGCTACCACAGAGCGGTTTTATAAATCAGCATAACTGTATGGTATGGGCGCTGCACAGCACAGTACAGGAAAGGAAGGACCTAGCACAGGTGGTGAGAACAGCACAGGGGATTGTGGGATGCTATCTGCAGGATCTAGACTCAATTTATACAGAAGTCCAAAGAAGGGCTAGACGCATCTCCACTGATCCCATCCACCCAGGCAATGCGCTGTTTCATCATTGTTCAATTGAACAATGAACAGTCGAGGCAGATAACCGTTCACACTGAGCCTGGTTCTGCTGGAGGTTTTTCCTTCCTGTTTAAGGGGAGTTTTCCTCTCTTTCCACTGTTGCTTATTGCTTGCTCAGTATGAGGGATTGCTGCACAGACATGGACAATGCAGACGACTGTCCCTGTGGTTCTACGCTCTTTCTGTCAAGAATCAGGGACAGAAGACCCAGTATTCAGCCAGACAAGCAGGCTTAAGGTTTAATAATGTAATCCAGGCTCAGAGTCAGGAAACAGGTCAAGGTTCGGTTCACAGACAGGCTGACAGGCTAAACAAGAACAGGAAAGCTCCGTGGCCAAATAACAGTCCAGAACGGTACACAGACAGGCAGGTTACACAGAAAGGGATCAGGCAAGCTCAGATAATCCAAAGAACAGGCTGGGTCTGGTACACAGGTTATCAATCAGAAACGGGCAGGAACAAACAGGGGTCAGGCTGGCTCAGAATCCGGAGGCAATCAGGTTTGTATCGACAGGTCAATCAATAAAGAGAATGCTGAAACAAAACTCCCCAAAGGCTTGTAAATGATCTGGCACTGATGTCTTGTCTGAAAGCTGAATTTATACAGACTAATGCAGGTGGATCAAATTAACAGGTAATGAAAAACTGGGCGGAGCTAAGCAGGTGTGTGAAATGAGTGATCAGACCAGGCATCAGTGCCAAGATCGTAACTAGTTCAGGAGGAGTGAATACTGCTTGTCAAGACTTGATGCAATCTGCTGGGTTTCCTTGGATAGGAAAACTTTTGACCAATCTGTATAATATGATCCAGCCTGTACAATCTGATTGAATTTGACTTTGGAAAGTGCCTTGAGATGACATGTATCATGAATTGGCGCTATATAAAAAAATGTAAAGGAATTTAATTGAACAATCATCATTGTTCAATAAGCACTGCACTACCTCATTGTCTTTATCTATGACTTTCCTGAACTGAAAAAACGTAAACCCTGTTAATTGCATGTTTGTTCAGTTTTTTTTTTTTTGCCTTCATTATGTGTAATGTGAACTGTAAAGAGAAATTTTGCAGCGGTGACAAATAAAATATTCTGATTCAGAGGGTAGTAAACAAAGTAGAAGTAAAGGAGATCCTTTGCAAAAATTACCTGCTTTATACATAAATTAACCAACAAGCCCCTAAATATTTTCAACACAAATGCAGAGAGGGGGCCAGGCTTAAAATTATTTAAAACAAATGTATCCAGGTTTGAGCGGTCCGAGAAGAAAATTGACATTAGGTGAGAAAGAAGGGAAATAATTCTTCCGTCAGGGTGGCTGGAAGTGGGCAGCAAGACTCTGAGCCACCTCATGAAATGGGTAAACCAACAAGTAATTTAAATCTTGTGCACTGCAGAATGGTAGATAAAAGTAAGTAGAACCTTCTTGGTGTATTTGTATTTGTCCTTGCACTTAAAATAGGAGCAACTTATCTGATTTCAAGTGCAGTGTATCTAGTTATCTTATTTTAGAGATGAAAATATTCATTCAATTGGCAGATCATCTTGTTTACCTGCTCAATTTAAGGGTACATACACTAATTTCTAGAAAATGTTACTTACTTTTGGTTCCCTTTTCGCAGTGATGCCTTTGAATCACAGGCAGCTCATTTATAATGACTACATGATATTAAGCTATACAGGACTGTCTCAGAAAATTAGAATATTGTGATAAAGTTCTTTATTTTCTGTAATGCAATTAAAAAACATGAAATGTCATACATTCTGGATTCATTACAAATCAACTGAAATATCGCAAGCCTTTTATTGTTTTAATATCGCTGATTATGGCTTACAGCTTAAGAAACCCAAATATCCTATCTCAAAATATTAGAATATCGTGAAAACGTATACTAGTAGGCTATTCAACGTATCACTTGAATCGTCTAATTAACTCGAAACACTGCAGGGTTTCCTGAGCCTTGAAAAACACTTTACTGAACGCTTGGTTCAGTAAACTAAATCACAAGTATGGTAGTGGTTAAGAGACGACATAAGATTCTCACAGTAACTGGTGTACTGACCATGGCATTACCGTCCTTGATTGGCCTGCCAATTCCCTTGACCTGAACCCCATAGAAAATTTGTGGGGTATTGTGAAGAAGAAGCTGAAAGACACCAGACCCAACAATGCAAATGAGCTAAAGGCCGCTATTGAAGCATCCATAACACCTCAGCAATGCCACAGGCTGATTGCCTCCATGCCACGCCGCATTGATGCAGTAATCTGTGCAAAAGGATTCCCAACCAAGTACTGAGTGCATTAATGGACATTTTCAAATGTTTGATTTTGTTTTGCTGTTATAATTTTTTTTATTACTTGGTCTGAGGAAATATTCTAATATTTTGAGATAGGATTTTTGAGTTTTCTTCAGCTGTACGCCATAATCTGCGATATTAAAACAATAAAAGGCTTGCGATATTTCAGTTGATTTGTAATGAATCCAGAATGTATGACATTTCATGTTTTTTAATTGCATTACAGAAAATAAAGAACTTTATCACAATATTCTAATTTTCTGAGACAGTCCTGTATATACTGGAAAGCCGCAGAGGTGAGGAGCAAAACTTCAAATGTAAGGACATTTATTGTTACATAATTGAAAGAAATGTGACATGTTCTATTCTAATGTATATAATCAATTTATTCAAATCAGGAAAAGTTACAAATTTTATTTTCTTGACTGTTTTATAGTACTTAATCGTCCTGTTTTTAAAACAGTTTTGTGCTAACACTAAAGCTCTAAGAATCAACTTAGAGATTTCAAATCCACTCTGAAAAAGGAAAGAGGAATAAGGGAGACAGAAAATCTAATTAAAGGAGTAAAGAGGCAAGTGAGAGAAGGAAACCAATTCATGGGAGTGTGCAGGGAAAGAGGGAAGATACAGATCAGATGATGTTCACCTTTTTGCAGAAGATATACGACAGAGAGCAAGCTGTTGAGAGACAGCTTCAGTATGGAAAAGTGAAAGGATCACATTGGGATCACATTGGGCTTCACCAGCGCCCAATGTGATCCCAATGTGTCCGATCAGCGCCCACCATGCCCTGATCGGACTCTGGATCACATTGGGCTTCACCAGCGACGTCACCCACCATGCTGTCCTGCCTCCACAAAGTGATTTTGTCGCTCAGTGCGATCTGTACTATACTAGATGACATTTGTGGGGAAATTGCCTGAGTGAAAGAATGAAAACCTAAAATTATTTAAAAAAATGTTTTTGAATACTTTCTGTTGTCATTAAGTAAAAATGTCATTGTTTTTCTGGCAACAGAAGGTGGAAGGAGTGAGGAGATGGAGAGAAAAGAGAGCAGCAGATACAGATGTACAACCAGGTTAAATGTGACACAGAACTAACTCTTGTGGTTGCCAGGGACAGAAAAATGGAAATATGTATCTATTCACTAATGTTATCATCGTTGAGATAATGCCTTAATATTAATACTGATTTTAGTGATCTTGTTTAGATTGTCAAGATTAATTTTAAAAATAAATACATGTACATTCTGCAGTATCTGGCTTCAAACAAGGTGCCACAATGCTCAAAAAAGCTTAAATAAAAAGCTTTTTTCCCCCCAGTAAGGTTTTCTCAAATTCCCCTACAAGGGGTTGGGCTCAGCCCCCAATGATCCCGGGCCGAGGAAATGCCTCTGCACAGCACTCCAAAGCCTTTTTCTAATCTCAGTGGACTTTAAATATGCATTTGTGTCCTCCATCCTCCCTACCTTTAATCAGTATGTTACCTGCAACATTATAGACAATAAAACACCAGACTTACTGTTGTTGTGCTTTCAGCCAAGTGGAATAAACTCAGACTGTGTCTAATGCTATGAGCTACAGGCAACCAGGGGCTGCCCCAGCTAAGTAAAATCTGTTTTCTGTAAAACCCACATCAAATCAAAGCAGCGGTGATCTTTCTAAGCTGACTCATCCCAGTCCGGGATAACAAGGCGTACGCCTTGTGAAGCTGGGAGGCACTGCGCATCAAGCTAAAGCTTATTACATATTCCACCAGAATACAGTTTTTTTTTCTTGTATTCAGGGTTACAAAAACACGGAAAATGTCATGATCTTGGCACTAGTGCTGGTCGGATTCACCATTTAACACACCTGTGCAACTCCGCCCTGTTCTCATCAGCTTTTACCAGATTCACCTGCACCTCTGACTATATAAACAGCTCTCAGACAAATCGCTAGTGCCAGATTATTACAAGCCACCGGTGAGTTTAATCCAGTGTTCTGAATCCTGCCTGCCTGTTTCTGACATGCTTCTGCCTTCTGATTCTCTGAGCCTGCCAAGCCCCTGTCAGACCTGATTGTTGTGCTGTCTGGATCTCTGACCTGTTTTCTGTGCCCTGACTCCCCCCCCCCTCCCCCAATTCTGCTTTGGATTTTCCCTGATCACCTGGCTCTGACCCTGGATCTGCTCTTGGACTCTGGTTATTCCCCCCGACCATCCTGCCGGTGTCTGCCATCACGGTTCTGACCCTGTGCCTGTCCTTTTACCACCGATTACCTGCCAGCCCCATGAGTAAGATCCTTCAAGCTGCCCTGATCGGACTCTGGATCACATTGGGCTTCACCAGCGACGTCACCCACCATGCTGTCCTGCCTCCACAAAGTGATTTTGTCGCTCAGTGCGATCTGCCTTCTCGCCACCGGAGACATCGACACCGACCTGCCAAGACTTTCTACCACCATCTGTCTTCTCCCACGTTCTGAAGTCTGCCACCAGAGGTCAGTCTGTTTCCGGTAATCAAGCTACAGAACCAGCCCATGTCAGTGATTGCACTTTGGAGCCTTTTCCTGTTGCCGAAGGTCCGGCGGTCGCCTCGGATCCTATTCTTGTCGTCAAGGGTCCAACTGCCGCCTGGGTTCCTCTTTCAGTCTGCACTCCAGAGTCCTGCGAGGAGGGGGTCCAGGTGGATCCGCCTCCGGTCTACGCTCCAGAGTCATGCGTGGAGGGGGTCCAGGTGGATCTGCCTCCGGTCTGCGCTCCAGAGTCCTGCATGGAGGGGGTCCATGCGGGGCCCTGTAAAGCCGGCAAGCACCCAGGGCCTCGTCAAGCTGCCAAGCACCCAGGGCCTCGTCGAGACGCTAAGCACCCAGTGCCTGAAGTTATTATATGCTGCAAGAGTTCCTGCATCCTCTCCTGCTGCTTGGAGGACGACTTCCTGAGTCGCTGCGTAGGTTGTCGTTACCTGAGGTGCTGCGGGAGCTGCTTCAGAGGTTCCTGGTCTCCAAGCTTCTGGGTGTTTCTGAGGCCAAGCTCCAAGTCCTGTCTGAGGCCAAGCTCCAGGTCCGTTGCAGGGTGTACCTCAGGGGTGCTCATCTGCCAAGAGCCCTGCACCGTTGTCGCCACCCGCCGCCAAAGGCCCTGCTCTGTCGTCGGCCGCCAAGAGCCCTGCATCGTTGTCGACGCCTGCTGCCAAGAGCCCTGCATCGTTGTCCACGGTTTTGCCTTTTTGGGTTGTTTTTTGTTTTTGTTTTGGAGACTTTTTTAAGGGCATCTGGAATCCATCATTGAGGGAGGGGTTTTGTCATGATCTTGGCACTAGTGCTGGTCTGAGTCACCATTTGACACAACTGTGCAACTCCGCCCTGTTCTTATCAGCCTTCACCAGATCCACCTGCACCTCAGACTATATAACCAGCTCTCAGACCAGTCAGTAGTGCCACATTATTACAAGCCACTGGTGAGTTTAATCCAGCATTCTGAATCCTGCCTGCTTGTTTCTGCCTTCTGATTCTCTGAGCTTGCCAAGCCCCTGTCGGACCTGCTTGTTGTGCTGCCTGGATCTCTGACCTGTTTTCTGTGCCCTTACTCCTCCCCCGGCCCCCAATTCAGCTTTGGATTTTCCCAGGATCTCTGATCGATCACCTGGCTCTGACCTTGGATCTGTTTTCAGACTCCGGAAAAGTGCTCCAATTGGTGCCATGATTACAAATGTTAATAATTGCTTTTAGACCTGTTATTAAATTTTGCTATGCTGGGATATCAGAACGAGGAATGCAATTATAATTTCGTGCTACTGAAACTATTCGAGTGATCATCATTGCCTTACTCGAAAGCTTTGAATGCACAGAGGCTTGTAACGTAACAAAGTCAGTGCGTCATAACGTCGCCGGGATACCAGCCAGGCAAATTCAGCGGTTGCAGAAGTCAAGAAAACATGTGAGTATGATGGTTAAGACTTCCCAAACACATCTGCATGTTGTTCAATTGTATAAATGCCTCAACGAAGTCGGTTTTGCTGTTTGTCAGCACTTTATTTTTCACATTCAGCGTAACACACGGTTACACGCGGTCCATGCAACACCTCCTTGCCAAAGGTGGTGTGTGTATATATATATATATATATATATATATATATATATATATATATATATATATATATATATATGTATGTGTATATATTTATTTATATATATGTATGTGTATATATATATATATATATGTATGTATGTATGTATGTATGTATGTATGTATGTATGTATGTATGTATGTATGTATGTATGTGTGTGTGTGTGTGTGTGTGTGTCTTAGTAACACTCCATATAGAGATATACATGATGTATATTTATTTATTTTTTGGCCCCTCTTTTCAAAAAACATTTTAAATCTATAAAATGACTTACTTTTACACCACACTATTTCTGTGCAATGACTACATCTTTAGATGTACTTTTTTGGTTATTTATTGCATTTATTATATATTCATTTAAAGTTATTTATTTGTCTTAAGTTACATTTTTGAAGTAAAAGTAAGTTCACTAGAAGATGGTTTTGGAAGTTTTTAAAGGCCATACCTTTACACTGAGTACAAGTTCCCTGTATCAGTTACACATGTTTGCAAAGAATTTGCGCACACACCCATACAGATGTGTGTAACTGGTGTCGGTTTACCTACAGTTTTGCAGAAAAGGCATTTGAATAAAAACATTTAAAATATTCTGCATTTGTTGTGTAAAGAAGTTTGAGTATTCTGAACTTAAAAAAAGAAGATTATGAGATATCTAAAATTATCTTTTTGGTTACTAAACAGTATAATTTTTGAGTTTAAAAAAGTTAATCAATTGAGTACCATATCATTATTACAAATTATTACAAAGAAATTAAAAAGATATATACAAATTAAAATACATGTCTTAAGTGCAGTGCACTCACAATGTTTATTTTCAGTGAATTAGTAATGTTTGATTGTTTTATTATGTAAAAGTTGTAAGTCATTTAAACTTAAATATTCTAACTTCTTTACACAAAAACTCTGAGGTAATCGGACGGTTTCCACAAAGATTTTGAGTATTCTGAACTGATTTGGGTTCACAATGTAGGGTTACCAAAAGGATTTCTACTTAAAAAAATGGCAGAATGGTGAATGCTGATTTTTTTTCATTACTTTCTCTAAATTCAGAAGTTTGCATGTGATTAGTTGAGATACTGACAAAGGTTCTGAACTTGCCACACATATCATGCTTGATTAGCCTAACTGAACACCAAGTCAGGATCAAAACATTTACCTATGCAGAGGTGAGAATAGAAGCCCTCCTTCTTCAGCATGATGAGCAGTGAAGCCCAACCCAGCAGAACAGCAGAAAACAGCAGATTCTCCATAATGGCTGTGACTGCTATCCACCACCTCCTCCTATAGGCCTGGGCCAAGCTGGGAGCCATGATAGCTGTGGATGATGAGGAACACATTATCTCACTAAACAGCATGACATTTACCAATCGCCCGCAGAAAACCTTCAGTTATGATTAATATATGAATAAGTCCATATTATTTTTATATAGTTTACATTTTTCTACCAAGATGTCCCTAAAGTCCCTAAAGAGTCTGAATAAAAGCATTAACTAACTGTTAATTGTGTTTAGGATAAGCTTCGTCTGATCTGGCAAAATGACAAATGTACTATACATCCAAAGTGCACTTGTTTACATTTAACACTCAACCAGTGCTATTTTAGTCTAATTTAAAGGGACAATGACTATACATTTCAATTTCTGAAGTTTTTGGGGGTATAATATTGTCTGTTGTGCACTGTTGAGGCTGTGTTACTGTCAAGAGCGGGTACAAAAGGCTCAGCTCATAGGCGGTCAGCTTTGTTTCTTTGCTCAAAAAACGGTCAGATCATAAAACAGTTCATCTTTCTACATACTTCATATTTTCCAATCAGAGCACATCATCAAGCAAACAGCCTTCGAACCTCCCCTCTTTCTCCTCTCTCCCCTTTCGAATGGAAGTTTCCTCTTACTCACGGAGTATGACAGAATCGGAGTCGCTTAAGTTGATTTATGGGGAGTTACCACACAATTATAACCTCAAGTTGAACGGCGGTGAAGTTAGCATTAGGTTGGATATTGGATATTCCACTCCATGGCTTCAGCCGTAATTGCCTCCTGTTCGAGCCGATACAGGGAGGCTGATCTGGGGCTGCCGCCCTCTGCTCGCTCGCCGTGGAGCACGAATATTTAGTATCCAACCTAAAATCAATCTCACGGCGGTCCTATATGAGCCTGTGTTATGTTCATATTTTCAGCACATTTTACTGAAGTAAATTTAAGTCGGAGTTTTCGAACAAACTGATTTTGAAAAACATTCTGTACCAACAGGGAAAGTGGCGACCACAACACTGTCATTACCCTTAAGTTTATTTAGTTTCTAAATGTTGTCTCGTCTGATAAAGTATGAGCTCGCTCTGAAGCAGCAGGGCACCACGGCGGAGACTGGTGCTTCGCTATCTGCTGCAGCTGCAGGGTGGAGAGCAAAGCTACGGGGTGGAGACCGTGTTTGACCTGTTTTCCAAATATGGTTGTAGCCAATCAGAGTGAAGTTAACTAGGTAGCGCTGCATACCATTACCCTACCCAACCCATTTACTGAGGAGGTACATTTGGCCTGACAAAAAACGCTGACATTTTTTCCTTGGAGAATTTACATATGTAACAATGCCAACAACTACAAGAAATAGTCTATACAGTGATGTCATGGTAGCTTTAAGCAACATGTATTTAACTAAAGATTAACTGATTTGTTTTAATTAATCTATAATATATTTTTTAAAAAGAGTAATCTCAAGACAAACGAGTGAAAAGCAGTAAAAAGAAAATAGGAATAAAGCACCAGAAAAAGTGTATGCCAAATTGAATCCTACTCAATCCAGGTCCCAGTACTCAACCTTTATTTTTAACAATTTTATCCAATTTATTGTAATCTGGTTTAGGCCCATTCAGTGGTTATTCTAATATAATTTCACTTTGGGAAAACAAACTCAGTTTAGTTCAACTCCATGATACTCTATGACTTAAGTTTTGTTAGAATCATTCTGGATGGTTGTATTTAGGGAAGGATCCTATGTGGCAGTGTGTGCTGCAGCGAATCTGGGTGAAGACTCTTTCCTTGGATTCCCATGATCGTGAACAGGATGCTCATGGTTGTCTATAATGTTTTTAATTTTATCAAGCAACTATCTTTCTGCACATTGCTCTCTAGAAGTTGGAGCAGTCCCCTAAAAAGAGCCTGTCATCTTTATCAGCTTGTTCACCTTTCTTAGATGCTGAAACTGAAGAAATTCCATTCTAACATAGCAAACTGCAGAAGATATCACACATCTAAAAACACGCTTTCTCATGAAATGTTTTGTTTTGAATATTCTTGAAGATAGCATCACTGTAACCCAGTCTGTTGTCAAGGTGACCACCAAGGTATTAATATTTTTCTCCCTTGTCCAATTCTTCTTCCCTGTTGTAAAACAAGCATATTCCTGTTTCTTTTGAAATCTACAATTACCTTTTTTATCACATTTAACATGAGCTGACTATTACTACACTGTATAAGACCGTGTGCGTTCAGGACACGCTAATTCCCAATTGTTCATCAATTGAATCTTCCTCGGTCAGAAGGAACAGCTTAACTCCACCGGTGCAGCTCAGAAGTTTTATTATTGAAATGAAGATGGGTACATTGGAGATGTGTCTGTGTGTATGGTTGCATGTGTGTGTGGTTATCTGAAACATAATAACATTAATGGTGCAAATTAATACCTATGCAAACATTGGTTACACCAGAGGGCACCAAAACACCACAGATGCACCATCGGTCAAATGCAACGGTCATACAACTGACAAAACAACGCCAGAGGATATGAAATGAACGGTAATGCCCCTATACATTAATATAATAGCAATATATTTGGCAAAGTATAATATGGAACTCGAGTTATTATAAGCAAACTCTTACATTGTTGGCAACCAGAGAAACACCTGGACGATTTCACTTCCTGGGCTAATGACCTAGCCTGGGTGCCATTCCGAACTTAGTCCCACCCACAACGTTTTTGGTCGGAAAGTTCGGTCTGGCATTGTTCAATAGTAGCGAGAGTATGCTCGCCCAATATCTGGCGGGCCAATCAAATTGTCGGGGTGGGCTTTATATGATGATGGACAGATGGACAGATGATCAACAGTAACGTAATCAACCAAAGCGCGCTTGGTTTGAATTCGTTTACAACAACGATGGCTGCCGCTGGAGAGTTGAGGTGTGTAGATTCTGCTATTAGGTCTGTTCCAGAAGATATCGACAGGTTCGTGTGTTGAAGGACTCCTTGGATCCTTACATTCTTTTTGCAACACCGGCAAAAATCGTTAACGCTCATCTTCTTATGCTAGGCTAACCGTTGAGTTCCGTTGACAACAACTATGCGTCGCTTAACATACGTCACACACTCTGTTGCTCTTATTGGTTGTAGGTCTATCCAATTGAGTGCGGAGGAATTTTTTTCCTGGTTCTTTCGAAACACGCCCCATAATCACAGCTCTATGGAGCAGTATCAGACTCAAATTCTGACTAGAATTGAGTATGACCATGTCAGGCTACTAATGACCAATATAAACCACAAATATCCGACATTAACTGTATACTTACATGACAAAGAACGCACACAGATTTATACACACAGGATTGGGTTGGATTAACGGTGGATGCTCTCCGGGGAGGCTAATTTTATCTCACAGAACCACCCAAAAGCACGGAGAAAAACACAACAGCTCGCTTAGCTCCGTGAAGTGAGAACTACAAAAGAACAGATGCATTCTGGGTAATGTAGTACTGGACAAACCAACAGACTTTTAACAGCCGCCCCTGTATTTGCAAACAAATACAGTCATACAAAGTCCGTTAATTTCAAGGAGGATTCCAATCTTCAGGCACTTCAGGAAGCTCTACTAGTTTGGTTACGGGGCGGATGTAGATACTGTCCTTAACCTTTACCTCAGCAGCTCGAACAACGCCATCTGTCCCAGGGAAAACCTTGGTGATGGTCCCGACAGGCCATAGTCCTCGGGAGAGTTGGAATCAATGATCATCACGATTTGTCCCACAGCAGCATTTGCAGTAGATTTCCTCCATTTCTGTCGTAACTGAAGTCCTGGGAGGTAGTTCTGGATGAAGCGCTTCCAAAAATGGTCACTGACGATCTGACTGTGTCGCCATCTTCTCTTGGACAGGGCATCATGAGGACCAAACACTGCTTGTGGTAGTCCTTCATCCCGCCGCCCCATTAACAGAAGGTTTGGCGTGATGGGGTCCGGGTCAGCCACGTCAGAGGAGGCGTAACCGAGAGGTTTAGAGTTAAGGATGCCTTCAACCTCTATGAGAGCTGTTAGAAGTACTTCCTCTGCCACAACTTGGTCTTTCAGAACAACTTGTAAAGCTGATTTGACTGACCTGATTTCCCTCTCCCAAGCTCCCCCGAAGTGAGGAGCATGCGGCGGGTTGAAGTTAAAGTTGATTGTCTGCTAAGCTAACTGTTGCTGCAACACTGGGGCCATGTTTTCAAAGGCGCTCTGCAGTTCTTTGTGTCCTCCCCTGAAATTGGTGCCTCTGTCCGACCACAGCTCAAACGGTTTCCCTCGGCGAGCAATAAACCTACGTAGAGACATCAGGAAGGAGTCGGTGTCAAGGCTAGAGAGGAGATCCAAGTGGACACATCGAGTAGTCATACATTTGTAGATGATCCCCCAGCGTTTCTCTCTTCGACGTTCAATCTTAACTAGGTAGGGTCCAAAGCCATCTACGCTTGTAGACCAGAATGGGGGTTTGTAAAGTCTCAGGCGAGCTGAGGTAAGGTCAGCCATCTTTAGAGCGCACAGTCTCCTACAGTTCACGCACTGGTACTGGTGTTTCTTAATGGCCTGTCGACCTCTGAGAATCCAATATGTGCGCCATATCTCAGCATAGAGCCTCTCTGCACCTGGGTGAAACAGCTGAGCGTCGTAGTGCTTTATGATGAGACGAGTCAGATGATGATTAGGAGCTAATGCAACCGGATGGATGCTGTCAAAGTCCACATCTATAGCTTGGCGCAGGCGGCCTCCAACTCTGATCAGTCCACTGATACGGTCATATTCAGGGGAAAGAGCACTAAGACGACTGGTTGGGCGCACAGAATCAACGAATTGGAGGGCTAGGACCTCCTCTGGGAAACTGTCCTCCTGTGCAGAGCGAAGCAGCTGGGTCTCTACCTCCAAACGCTCGGCAGCAGTAAAGGAGATGGCAGCCGCCCCATGCAGGGAGTGGTGAGTGGCCAGAATCAGGTCCTCTAATGATGTGTTCTGTGCATGATCTGGTAGACTTTGAGATATAGATGTGAAGCTACAGATAGTAGTCTTCCTGAGTTCTTCACTGACACAATCTGAGAACTCGGTTGGGGGTTTCAGCCAGGTGTCAGGACTCTGTGTGAGAAAGTGTGGGCCCTGTGACCAGCGGCTGGAGATGGTAAGCTCTGGCAGCGGTTTCCCTCTTGTGATGTCATCAGCCGGATTTTCATCTGAGTTCACATACCCGCACTGCTCTGGAGAGGTCAACTCCTGTATTTCACAAATCTGAGTCCCAATGAAAACTTTGTACCTACATGAACTGGAATGGATCCACTGCAGCACTGTAGTAGAATCCGTCCACAGGTGTATAGAGCGCAGTGGTAATGTTAATTCGGTTTGGAGAACTTTGGCTAGTTGGGCTCCGGTCAATGCAGCACACAGCTCCAGTCGGGGAATCGACACCTGCTTGCGGGGTGCGACTCTCGAGTGTGCCATGATGAAGGAGGTGTAGATGTGTGCCTTTCGCAGATAGGCAACAGCTCCATAAGATCTTTCAGAGGCATCACAGAAGATGTGAACCTCGTTTGTAGCACCTGTAACACTGTGAGGACTGTAGCAGCGAGAGATGATGTTCACTTACGTGTCTCTGAAGGGCAAGCGTAGCACAGCAGGGGCTACACGAAGTACCAAAGGGTAGGACTCTCCACTCATATACATCTGGGGACCTCTCTGTTTCACCATCTCTCCACAAGAACCATAGCAGGGGGCAGTATTCAGGGAGCAGGCGGATCTGGTGAAACATGGCCTTTATGTCTCCGCTAACTGCCACAGGATACTGACGGAAGCAGAGGAGTACACCTAGTAGTGTAGGTCCCAGTGTGGGGCCTGGCAGGAGGTAGTTATTGAGGATGGTACCCTGAAACTCAAAAGAGCAAATAAAGACTACCCGAGCTTTGTTGTTATAAGATAAGATAAGATGGTCTTTATTGATCTCACAATGGAGAAATTCACTCGTTCATTCACTCAATTCATTCACTTATGATGTACTATATGATGTGGTACATACCAAGATTCAGTAGAACTTTGAATTTCTTCTGTAGTCAACTTCACCACATAACCAGAATCAACCAGCTTTTTAATTTCCTGGTTGTATGTGCAGGCCAGATCTGGATGTTTAATCAGCTTCCGCTCTGTGGACCTTAGCAGGCCTTTAACCACTTCTGGAGGGACATGCATCCGAGCGAAGTCTTTCTTCCTCAGCAGAGGAGTGGCGTATCTCTCCACGCCGTCTACGGAAATCCTGATTGTCTTAGCCTTTAACATGGCTAGGGCTTCTTTGTCCTCCTTTGAGCGTGTGACTTCCTTCTCAGGTCTATGTGTGGGAGTGTCTAGTTGCCACAGACGTTGAACATCCTGATGTAGGGCCTCAGCAGGAGAAAGGCATGATATATTCAGGCAGTGCATGTCTCCCTGATGTATGGGCATACTACTGCTTGGACCTTGGATGGCCCACCCTAGCTTGGTGCAAATGGCTACAGGAGCACGGGCTGGGCCACGCCAGGAGTTATAAGGTGAGCGTTATCTGAACCGATTAACACTAGAGGCTGTATCTGGTTGAATCCCTCCAGCGGCACTTGCTGTAAATGGTAGTACTTCTCCTTCAAGAGCTGCACTGGACACGACTGTTCAGCTAGGCTGAGACAAACGGATGGACTAACAGAACTCTGACTTGCACAGGAAGTCTGATGTGTAAAAATTGAAAAGGTGGGAGTATGGTCCTCTGTGGTGCTCTTGTCCTGCTAAACACATTGACAGACAGAGCATGAAGTGGTCTGAGTCTTGTAGTCATCAATCCAAGAAATTGTGGAGCCATTCAAATGTGTCATTTGGAGTTTCTTATATAGTAAATCAGGCAGAATTACTTAAAACCGTGACAGAAAACAAATAACATGACCCTCATACTGCTGCCTGCTTTCCTTAAATCACATCAGCAAAATCACAGAGTGATGGATGAACACAGGACAGACTCAATAATGGCAGTGTAGAAGATGACTAACAGCTCCAGTGGAAGAGTGTACTTCTTGAGTTGCTGCACGAAGTACAGTCGCTGCTGGGCCTTCTTCCGAACAGTGTCTGTGTGAGGCTCATCAACCATCATGCCCACAATCTTGAACAAGTTGTGTTCCAGGTGGTTCTAACTCACCAGTGGACCAACCTATCCATTTCCAGTCTATGTGCAGACTTGTCACCATGTTGGATTTGTGTAATTTGTGTACAGAGAAGAGGAGTGAACACCCACCCAGGGGGTGCCAGTGCTGATGGTTCTTGAGCAGGAGAAGATGCTCCCCATCCTCACCTGCTGCTGCCAGTTGGTCAGGAAGTTGGTGAGGTGGAAGCTGGCCCCGGAGCTGGGTGAGCTTCTAGTGGAGAGTGTCTGGATTGATGGGGTTGAAGGCGGAGGTGAAGTCCACAAATAGGATCCTTTCGTTTACCCCTGAGCGGTTACGGTGGTCCTGGATGAAGTACAAGCCTAGCTTGACTGCATCATCTGCCGACTTGCTTTTCTGGTAAGCAAATTGCAAGGGTCCAGCAGAAGGCTTGGTATTTCCTTCACATGGTCAGTACTACTTTCAAAAAAATTCTTGACACACTAGTTGCTCAAGGGATTTCATGACTACAGACATTGATGCTACAGCCATTTAACCATGTGATGCTGTGCTTCCTAGAGACCAGGATGATGGTGGCGTGTTTGGAGCCTTTCTACCTTTAACTTTGTGATAGAGCATTAATGCAGAAAACTACAGCTTAGACATTTGAAAAAAAAGAAAATCAATGAATTTTTTGCAGAAATGATGTAAGAACCATGTCCTTCATACATTGGAGTGGTTAATGTAGTGGAGGTACGGGTTCTGAACCAGCCTGCCTGAGGTCCTGAACTGTGCCCAGTGCAGAATGTTGGAGAATTTAGAAACACCCTGTACAAAAGGCCCTGGAGTGTCAGGGAAATCTACAGAATAAAAGCCTAGAATAATACTTAACCCTTTATTTTTTGTTTTCAAGTTGACCTCAAGTAAGAAAAGTGTGCTCACTTTATTCTGGAGTGGCAGTTATGGATATGTGTATGTACAGTAAATCAGACCTTTGCCAAGCTAGAAGGAAGGAAGATGGCACCAAATATGTGGAGGTTTGAACCAGAGAGACCTGCAGTAGCTGCAATTATCAGGTATCATGATCTCAGCACCACACACAGCTGGTGTTTGGATCATCCTAGACAGCGACACACTGGCCGGTATACATTTCCTAATACAGATTTAATGTTCAACTCCGGCCTAATCTATTTGGGTGACATTTTGGGGTCTTGCTGTAGTGCTCAAAAGGGAACCCCAACATAACTGTATGTCTCCCCAGCCTGAGTCAAAATGAGACGATGAAAAAACACAAAGTTTGCCTTCATTTGAGTGGAGCTCTCCATGTGGAGATGGTATCTCAGGGTCAAATATTAAATATTTGTTCTTTGTGTTCAGCTAAAAAAGACTGTTTAAGGAAATGGAATGCAGAAACTTAAGCTCCCAAACACCCTCCACCACCACACACATGCCATATGCACACACATGCATGGAAAGTGACAGCCCATAATAATTCCTGGTGATTGTAACAACAGCTGAAACATTTCAGCATATACCTGCTAGGTATATGATGGATGTAACTAAGTGTTACTGAGTTACATCCATCATATACCTAGCAGGCTGTACACACCACCTCTGTTCCTTCAGGGAAACCATACAAATATATCAAACACTAATTTGATATATATTATTTAGCTGCCAACCAACCTTTCCCAAATTTCTATCTAAAACCAGAAAGCTTTGAGAATTTTTAATGCTACATTTTTGGTTATATCTATAAAAGTGAGACTCTTTATAGTGAGTGGTCTTGTCTATGTTTTACCATGATATAAATTAAATCAGTTATCAAGCACAAAGCAACGGAGATAAACAGTAATTGTTTTTTATTTTGTTGGTTGCTTGTATTATAGGTTGTGATTTCTGAGTATGCATGAACTCAGACCATATAAGGACATAGTTCAAGGAGGACATTGCCTTAGATCAGGGATCACCAACCTTTTTAGAAATTGAGAGCTACATCATTGGTATTGTGTGATATGAAGGGCTACCTGTACTGACCTTTGAATTACAACAGTCAGAGCTCACCTGAATTCTATGTAATAAAAGCCTGTTTTAATGCCTTTATCATTTTTAAATCTATGTAAATACAAGTACGATTAAAAAGGAAGAGTAATAAAATAACATTTTAGATGCAGCTTACTAGAGGGTTGTGCTATTTTTTTAACAGGCTTAAGGGCACCACATGTGGTCCTTGGGGGCACCAGGTTGGTGACCCCTGCCTTACATCAACACAATGAAGAAAGCAAGTAAAGGGGTCATACCATACTGATTTGCCTTAGCTCTGTTCACTGATCTCCTAAGCCTGGGCTCATTCAATGAGCATTACCTCATCCATCTGACAGTACGTTTATACCTCTACCTGTGGTTGAATTAGAGTGAAAAGCACAAACCTTAAAATTACTTACTTTCTCTGTGTTTCTCCACCAACACTGCCTTGCGTCACCGTTTATGATCCAACTGAAAAAAAGACTTAGATTTCTCTCTTGCATGTAAGCACAGATATCCTTCCTTGTGAGTGGCAGCTGTATACACTGGCACATTAACACTTACATTGACCCTTTCCAGGTCTATAAATGGAGCTGAAATTTAACCTACCCACCCCCTTGCTGCCCTTATCACATACACAAACAGATATTGAGAAACACATGGCAAACATATTGCACAGTGCGGTTTGGGCACACAAATGAGTTGCCTTTTTTAGCTGAGGTACTTTCCAAAGATTTTAACCATTAAATAAGAAAAAGGCTTAAAGCTTTCACGTTATTTAGCTCTGGCAGGAGTCTGAGTTCAAGACTGTGTTTGATGTGTTGTGCCATCAAGCCACGAGGAAAAATCTGTGTAAACAAATGAAACAGGACTTTTACAGGCAACAGGAACTGCCCCCCTCAGAAGGGTGTCGTTGCTATAAAGCCAAGCTTCTCACAGACAATCATTCTCATCCCCGCTGTTTCATTGGAACGGTATTGGAGGAAAACACCTTCCTCCTTCTTGCTTGTGGACTCTCGAGTAGAGAGTCCACAGGCAAGGGTGGGCTGGGGAGACAACTCACCCATGCGGGCTGCATGGGACTCAAAGATTCACAAGCATCTGCAGGGCTGACCAAGCTAAGTAAAGTGTGCTTTCAGTGAAACGGATATCATAATCGAATCAGTGGTGGTCTGTCTAAGCTGTGCAGGAAAGAGCTGACTCGAGACTGCAGAGTTTCACATGCCGGAGACCTGACTACGACCCGGGGCGCATGCTGCTGTGGAAATAACCAACTTTCCCTTGGAGTACTTCAACTGCTTCCAACTGGATGCCCAAAGTGAACCGAACTGACACAGAGGAACCAACAGGTTTGGCAGAGACATAAACAGGTAAAGTTAAATGGTTTATTTAGAATTGTTTACTTAATGCATTTTCACTGTGTTTTTAAAACGTGGAGCTAACAGACATAGCTCCCGCTACCTTCTTCAAAACCACGGCATGCTGATATAATTTGTGTGTTTTTACTGTTATAACAAACGTTATCTCCACAAGGCTTTTATACATTGATGGGATATTAATGTTTGTGTTTTCCGTTCATTACAACCAAAATAAAGCCGAAGCTTTTTAAAATTAGGACAGAATGTCCGCTAGCCTAATGCTATTAGCTTCCGGATAATATTCGTTGTTCCCCAGATACACAACTACGGTTCGATTCAAACATAAGGTTTGTTTCATTTTGTTCCATCGTTCGATAATGCTACGAGCCTCATTACCGCATTAATATGGAACATTAATGTCGATTTAAAAGTGTTTTTGTATAACTTTAAGATTAACTGATTTTAGCAACCAACCCCAGCTCCCCAGAGGTATAATCGCAGACTTCTCAACTTTTATCAAAAGTTAAGAGTGAGATTATGCTAATTTTGGGGGCGGGGCTAACTGGACCTTGGAAGAGTCAGTGGAGTCAACTTCATCTCATTTTTATCCCACCAGACGAAGTAGACATGTATTACTTTTGTTAAAAAGAGAGACGTATTATTACTTTATTGTTCAGTTAGTGGATAAAAACATAAGAAACACACAATAGTTCAAATAATACTGAATAAAATAGTTTTAAGTTATTGACTGAATTATTACACTGTTAAACATTCATCTATGGGATTTTTTATCACTGTAGATCTATAACCTGATTGGTGAATCAGGCTGAGTTTCATCAAGCCTTTATGGTCAACATGTTCCCCTCAGCAGCAACACGAAGCTCACAGAGGTTCGCGCTGCATCTTTACGCACGATCCAGCTGCTGATGTGTCCCTCTTTTCAGCTCCATGCACTTCTAGACTGTTACAGTTTATAACCATTATCACCTTAGCCAGCGACAGGTTTCTTATCTCAGTCACTGCGCTGACCAGACAAATCTCTATTGCTCTCGTCAATGCGCGCTGGGCGGTGAGGTGGGCGGATTTTACCCCCCCGGTGCGCTGCGTGCGAGGGATAAACAGTGGGGAAAATGCATAAATACTGTAAAGGACTCCTATAGAGGGGAGAGGAGGACTGACAGGTCTGAGATGAAGCCCTGATGTTACAAGTTCTTTAAAATGACCCTTAAAAGTGCGCACCTGAATTAAAGCGCAAGGCAGCAGCCCACCGAAGCGCCACTGATTCTATGTTGTTAAAAACGAAAGAGCATGAAACACAGCTACTAACTCTCCTATTGACTTTAACTGGCACACTTTGCTACGGGTGTGAGGACAATAAATGCAGTGATTCACGTTTTGAATGATGAACGGCGAGCAAGCGCTGAGGCACAGAAATACGGTGCATGTAGTTAAAAAATGCAGAATTAATAAAAATGAAGCTTATAAACAGACTAAGTGGCGTTTTAAACTTCATCTGGTTAGCAGAACTGTTTTATGATCCAGCGTGCAGCCATGACTGGTTCTGAATGTAGGATTCATCTGGCAGCAGCTCTCGCCCCCCCACCCCCCCTGCGTACTTGGTACAGGACCTTACCGGCTCACTTTCACCGCTGGTTAAGACTAAAATTATTCATAAATCTGATCGCTCTTCCTGGTGCTCTGTTAACACGAACTGCAGCAGGAATTACTGATGGCCACAAGTTGTGAAAAAAGCCAAAACAGCTCAGCAGATGCCGGAGTTTTGTCGTACGCAGCCCAGATGGGCTTTGTGATTTTTATGCGTGAGAAATGCCGTGTTTGCGTGTGAAATGCCATGTGTTGCGTGTAAGCATGTGAAGTCAGTGAAATGCGTGTATCACACGGGCAATGCGTGACAGTTGAGAGCCCAGAGCATTAATAAAATCAAGCATTCTAGAGTTTACTGATTTTTACTGAGTAAATCATGCTGTAAAATGTTATTTTAACAAATAATGTTTGTTTAACTCAGGATTTGCATTGTGAATGGGTTGAAACCAACTGTTCTGAATTAGTTAAGCTAATTTAACCTTATTTTGTGTTCTTTAAGATGAACTTTGGTTCTTTAACTTAGATCTGCCTTGAACCAGGATTCACTGAATGATTCTGATGATGACGATCAACCATTTTATTTTGTCTTTTGTTTCTTTTGAGTGTACATAGTTCCATAGCTTCTTTTTATCTTAATTTTGCTTTGTAGTTTTACTTAAGTTTCACAAGCCTAGAAGAGAGGATTTGTTGGTTGAAATATAGTGTTAATTCAGATAAACAGCATTATATAGCGATGTTCTCTGGATGTTCATTTTATTTCTATTAATAAATTCTTGAACTTAAAGAGAAATTGTCACTCATTTATTCCATATATGTGCTGAGTTTGCTGTTAAAAGAATGCCAATGCTTGAATCATTCCTTTCAACTATTGTCCTAATATCAGCTCTTGGACTGATATTTACCAGACAATACCAAACAGACTGAGAGTTATTTATTAAACATTAAACAATTTTAAACAGGGTGCAATAGCACAACAGATGTGTGTCCATCATGTTGTGACCACTGATCTTTATTATACACTGGATTGCTAATAGCCCGCTGTTAGAACAAGTCACTTTGAAGCCACCAGCCGCCATATTGGTACTCTCTATTTTCCCCCAGTAACTAGGGAATATGTGCGCTACAGCATTGAATAACGAGGATTTTCTCATGTTCAGTGGGGGCTTAAAACTTTTAAAATGTCAAATGCCATATACTTTTATGTTATGTACTAAAACTATCAAGTACTGAGAAAATCATGTGCTGAAATATTTTGCATGTTATTTATTTATATATATAACATTTCTAAATATATAAATAACAATATACAAAACATATATATATATATATATATATATATATATATATATATATATATATTTAATATGAATAATTTCAGCACATAATTTCCTAGTACTTGATAGTGTTAGTACATCCACTGACTGTAGAATTCCTGTGAAAAGTTTTCACACAGCCAGAAAACTGCTTGTTGTTGCAACCAAATCCTGTGGGATTCTGTTAGAGTAGAGAGTAGCAAGATGGCGGCCAGTGACTTCAGTTTTTCGGCAAAATCAGCAATCCAGTGTATAATAGAGATCAGTGGTTGTGACAGACTGGGTCTTTAGGAACAGTTAAACTGTAAGGTCTCAGCCTCCATAGAAGTAAGCTATGTAATTAAGAGCAACATGTGGCATACCGTATTTTCCCGACTATAGAGCTCACCTCTATATAAGCCGCACCCACTAAGTTTTAAAAAAAAAACTAGAAAAGTACATATAAAAGCCGCACCGGGGTAAAGGCCGCTGATAACAACTGAAATGGTTACCGGTACCTCGTTTAACAAAACACAACTGAACAGACTGTAGCACAAAAGTAAAAGTGCTGATCAAACAAAACAGAAAAGTTATTGATTTATTTATTCATCGTCCTCCTGCGCACTGAAACCACTGAAGTCTTCTTCTTCAGTGTCGGACTTGAACAGCATCAGAAGAGCTTCGTCACATACCTTCTCTGTGTGAATATCAGAGTTGCTCTCCGTGTCGCTGTCATCCCGGGGGGAAGCTGGCTCTGAAGCTGCGGTGCTCTCTTCACGCAGCAGTCCGGCCTTTCGGAACCCGTTGGTAATGGTAGATTCCTTCACGCTGCCCCACGCTGTTAGGATCCACTGACAGACATCAGAAAATGATGCTCTTCGCATGCGGCCAGTTTTTGTGAAGGATTTTTCGCCGCTCGTCATCCAAGCCTCCCATTCACACCGGAGTGCTGCTTTAAACGCCCGATTCACACTGATGTCCAGAGGTTGCAAAAACTTTGTTGTGCCTCCAGGAATCACAGCAGGACTTGAGTTGGTTCTCTTGATGACAGCTTTCACTGAGTCGGTGATGTGGGCCCTCATACTGTCCAAAACAAGAAGCGCCTTTTTACGGTGAAAAAATCCTCCTGGGCGCTTTCCGTAGCGCTCCGTTAACCAGTCCTTCATCAGACTTTCAACCATCCATCCTTTCTGGTTGACTTTAACCACTATGTCCTTCGGGAGTTGGTGTTTCGGCATAGTTTTGCGCTTAAAAATCACCATCGGGGGAAGCTTCTGTCCAGAGCCAGTGCAGCCCAGGACGCAGGTGAAATGTGTTCTCTCATGTCCGGTGGTTTTCACCAAAATGGATGATGCACCTGTCTTGTTCACGGTCCTGGTCAGCGGCAGATCAAATGTTAATGGAACTTCATCCATATTTATAATGTCGTCTGGTCCTATGGTGTTCTCCGCAATTTTTGTTTTAACAAATTGTCGGAAATTTGCTACTTTTTCCTGGTAGTCTGGGGGGAGTTGCTGACAGAGAGTTGTTCGCGCCCTGATGGACAGGTTCTTTCTCCTCATGAATCTGAAACACCAAGACGGTCCTCCGTTGAAATCCTCAATATTCATTTCGCGGGCGACTGATTTGGCTTTCAGCCGGATTTGCACGGTGGATACACCTCGGCCACCTGCTCTCTGAGTGTTAACCCAGTCCTCAAGAACATTTTCAAGTTCAGGCCACCTGCTTTTATGTCCTCTGAAAGCCTTTCTAGTTTTTTTACATTGGATGAGTTCTTCCCGCTGCCGTCTCCAGCGCCGAACCATGGATTCGTTCACGTCAAGTTTACGTGCGGCAGCTCTATTCCCTTCCTGTACTGCCAGATCGATGGCCTTCAACTTAAAAGCGGCATCATAAGAACTTCTTCGTGTGGTTTCCATGATGAGTGGGTATGGTTTTGAATAAAATTCTCCGTCGTGTCTGCTGCTTACAAGTGCTAAATAAAAATTAGCGCTATCTTCTTCTTTGATTTCCAACTTTGACTTTCCTACCGTCTCGTTTTTTTTTTTAACTTTCTGCTAAAGCGCCCCCTGGCGGGTTATGAAAAATCCACAGAAAAGCCGCACCACATTATAAACCGCATGGTTCGAAGCGTGGGGAAAAAGTAGCGGCTTATAGTCGGGAAAATACGGTATATTTTTATTCATGGTTCAGTATTTTACAGATCAGTACAACTGTGAGTGCATCCAGCAATACAATGTTATATTTCCACTACTGGAAAATATTCTTTCTGCTGTTTTCCTTTGGGAGATATACATTTTACAGTAGCGTTTCCATTGAGACTGAGATCTGAACTGTTTCTCGGGTTATTTGTGTTTAATCCCTGTTTGTTCAAACAGGGTCTAATGCAGGAAATACACTGGCCGCGTAACATATGTGGCGAAGTTTACGGGAATGTTTTGAAAAGCGTAAATTTACACCTAACGCTGCAAATTACATTCCACAGCTGCGTGTTTCTGCGCAAAAAGCAGTTTCCCACATGTAAAGAGCACCAAGTAGAAGGCATGCCTTGGCCTTCACTCTCCTAGTTGGCAAAGTGTCATGAGAGAGAATGCAGAGCATGAAACACAACTACTAACTCTCCTATTGATTTTAATTGGGACATTTTGGTACGAGTGGAAGGACATTATACATAATGATTCAGGTTTTGAATGATGACCACTGATAAAAGCACCTGGGTTTGAGGGAAGAGAGGGGAGAGGAACAGTAAGAGTGTTGAGGCACAGAAACACTGTGCACGTAGTTAAAAAAAAAAGCATAATTAATAAGAACGAAATTTATAAACAGACTAAGTGGCAACACACATGCAACAACAACACAACATCTCTTTACATATTACATCTACATATTTTTGATACAAATGGAACCCCATAGCATGGAGCCCGATATTTGTGCCGCACTGCATTTTCAATCAATCTTATCACAATTTGGAGCACTCGTGACGTTTCCTGTTCTGGAGGCAGGGTTTGGTCTCAGAAGCAATAGTATAGGCTGAAAGCTTGATTGACAGTCGTTGATCCCAATCGACGTTATTCGTATTACGGCAATTTTGCTGTTGGACCCTGGCGTTTGAGTTTTTGTGCCTGAGAAAGCTTTCGGCCTCTGGGAGTCTGAGGCCACCAACACCCTGGAGAGACGAGAAGAGGATATTATCTTGTATGGATTATATTTACCTCGCTGTCACAGTGGTTCAGCGTTCATCTCGGAAACATCGCTATGAATGCAGGGAGTTGCTTGCGTCTGCTAACCCCGTTCATGCTAGCTGCCTTCTGTAACAAACGTCAGTGTCATCGATGGTTTGCAAACCCACTAATGCTCAATTAGTTTTGCTTGGCGTCTTGATATCGACCAGGACGAGCTGTTCTGAATGGTGCTCACTGGATTATCCAACCAGGACCCAGACCGGCACGCCCTCAACCGGGTTCGTATTCCTGGCCGCTGTAGCCATCTCAGGTGAGGCGAGTGATTAGCCGGTAGCTAACCAGGGCTAACACCGGGGTAGCTAGCGGCAGCGTAGAGTGCACTTTCACTTTTCTCTGTGTGTGTTTGTAGTCCAAAACATGTAACTGTATGTTGTCGGGTTTTTAGGTTTGATTCCAAGCAACGTCGACACATGTCCATATTCTTTCGTTTCTGGTATGTATGCATGCAATCAGGAGTATCTCCACCCTGCCTTTATATGTCCAAGATCGACTCCTTAATGATTAGAGCAACATCGTTTTAGACAAAAAGCCCTGATTCATTAGATCAGTTTTCTTCTCATCCCAGAGTAACGTCCACGGCCCACTATAGGGTCCGCGTGTATTCTAAAATATCCCCGCTTGCTAGTTAAGGCAAGCTCTGTGGGCGTCAATAGTATTGCTGATCGTCTATGCAGGTCCCGTCACCAAATGAAGCCGCCAGGTTCTTGAGAGCTTTGTACCGAGGATCTTATGAATCTATGAAGGAGTTGTTTTTCTGAATTGAACCAAACTGCTATCTTTTCAGCTATCGATCAGCCTCCATCTAACACTGGAGAAGGCAGCAAACACCTCTCCTGCAGAACTGAACTCATATGTTGGTCCATTGTCATCGCTAGGGAGTGCCTGGTGGTGTCCCTGATGCAAGTTGAAGCTTTTGCCCTGCATGCTGCCTGACTGCAGCGGCCACACACGCCCAGTGTGAACGTGGAGTCATGTTGATGGCTTCTCGGCATGTAAAGAAGCCACCATAGTGTCGGAGAATTAACAGCGTTGTAAATCAATGCTGGCAGGCAGGGTGGTGATGGTGTGGGGATAGTGCAGTGTCAAATATGCTGGAAGTGGAAGTAGATGACTAGATTAAGATTTATTCTAACCATTTTTGGTTAAACCCATGTTGTAAACATGCGTAATCCAAAAAAAGGCTAATAAAATAAAACAACTGAAGCTGAAGACGTTTCACTTCCCATCCTGGAAGCTTTCTCAATTCAAAATGTCTGGCGTAGTGTGGAGTTCCACGCTTTATAGACCTGCAGACGAGGACTCATTAGAGCTCCAATGAGTAAAAACAGACACCAAGCACTTCCTAGCGATGACCCTGGACTAACACATGAGTTCAAAACCTGCAGGCGAGGACTCATTGAAGCTCAGATGAGTCCTCGTCTGCAGGTCTATAAAGCTTGGAACTCCACACTACTCCAGACATTTTGAATTGAGAAATCTTCCTGTAATGGAAGCAAAACATTTTCAGCTTCTTTGGATTGATCATGACCTGGATGACTGAGAATCTTCACCGATGTAAATATGTGTAGATCTAAACTGGATATTAAGTCTGGCACCGTTCAGACTTAAACTTTCATCTGCAACAGAGCCACACATTAAGTTTGAGGACCATTGGGGTTTTAAAACAGCCATGTTTTATTTATACAGCAGTAGCATATTCACTGGCACTGCATTGGGTTGTGACGTTTGAAAGATGTTTATATTTAAAATCTTTCAGATTGAAGATAGAATACGGCCCTTTTTTATTGCTATCACATTACGGAGTGGAATGTAAAACTATTCAAATAAATAGTTTCTGTTGTCAGTGAAGTTACAGAATCAACATGGCCCCACTAAAGGTGGCTTTGGTAATGAGCAATCTGTCATCTTGTAGGGTCGTCAAAGTAATTAATATTTTTACAAATGGATACTAAAAAGGAAATGTGTTTGTTAAACTACAGTCTCAGAGCATTTTACCAAGCGCCTAAGTGCATCTGAATTCATAGTAGTAACGCATAAATACATGAGTGAGGTATGAAGTGCTACAGGTTTGCTCTTTCCTTGTCTTGCTTCTTCGTCCATTTACAATAAGAGTGTTTGGATCCGTGCTAGCCATCAAGTGTCTGATTTTGCACATATAAAATGATGAGTCGCTGAGTCTGTTTTTACATGCTTCTTTTATTTGCATTTCCAACTCAGATCCCATTAAGTTCGTCTTCCCGTGAGAAGACATGACTTTTGAACGTATAGCCAGGTGGATTACAGGTGCAAAGCTTATTTCCATCTGTTTTCTAACATCTGTCTTTTGATTGTAATGGCCAACAACAACACTCCCCGAGGAGCTTAAGAACGTATACAGTCCTTAGAAGCATATAGTCCTTAGTAGGGCTGTCATAAACAATTATTTTAGTAATTGATTATTCTATCAATTATTCTGCCAGTTAATTGAGTAACCCGTAAAAAGAAATTGACAAGTTCTGCAAAATTTTCACATTACTTAAGCTTTATTTTATGAGTAATTGTAATACATGAAAAAATCAACTTTTTCTTTTTAAATAATGATAAATCTTAAACAAAAAATGTTCTTGAATCATAAATGTTAAAAGCTCAGCCCTTTCTGGTTGACGTAACATAGATGCAGTGCCAGCTGCCTCTGGAGTGAACATGGTCACAAACTAAAAATGCACAAAGTTTCTTAAGTGTTTAAGTTTACAAATTCAAGAAAAAAACCTACGTTGATTTACAGAATGATGTAATACTTTGGTCAAACTTTTCTTGTTGTGCAAATTAACAACCACAAAGACACCCACTGAAGCAAACTCCTTTAAATTGACAGCTTTGATATATCTCTGCAGGTTTGTATTGGAGCCTGCTCTTAAAGTTATTTTCATTCTGCAGTGGAGGAGCTCTGCTGTGTTGTCCCCAACATCTTTAAACTGCAGTCAGATGCTTTGTTTTCCCCTGTTCCTCAAAGTTAATTTCACAGGACAAAGTTGCACTAGCTGCACCCCTATGTTCTCACATAATGGCATGACCCACACGTGATAGGCCATTTGGTCGCCATGTTGACCAATCAAAACGAGCTCAGGCGAGAGAGAAAAGGTGGGGGCCTAGCTCAGAGAGAAGGGCTAATAGGGTATTTCTCAAATGAGTCCGATTAGCTCCACCCCCTCAGAAATCAACTCCAGTTCCCCAGACGGTGACATGCAAAATTACAAACAGAGAAATGGCAACGTTTTGCAACACCAATAATTTAAATAGATGATGTCCCTGGAGCTTCATTTCAACATACTTCAATCGAGAAGCACAGCGTCAAACTGAGACGCTAGTTGCAATGCAGAAGCCTGAAAGAAAGGTGTATTACTGGAAAGGTAAGGTTTTCTTTTGGTTGGGCTCTGTGGTAGCTAACACATTCTAGCATTATGTGAGCTAGGCGTAGCCAAGCCATTTGCAGTGTTCTCCCAATGAAAAATATAAGCCTAAACATTCCACCTATCGTTAATCAGCTCCCTGGATTCACCGTGCAGGTTCTCAGTTTGTGTCTCCATGACACCTGTTGTGCCAAACGAATTATCCCTGCCAGAATCTGCGTCCCCCGTGTCGGGAGACACTCGGCAATCTAATAACACAAAGCAAATATTTTCGTGAGGCATCTGCAAATGACCACAGAGTCGTTTACTTTCTTAGGACGGGTTATTGAGGGATCAATATTTTGTTCCATACTTTGAACTTTGAGGGTGTTTTTGGTCCAAATTGACATGTCCTTTGCGGGGACATCTAAGAAGGGTAATGTTTGTATAGGTCTTGAGCTCTTGCTCTTCTCTATTTCCAGCCAACGAGTATCTGCAGTATCCTGTATCCATGATAATAAGGAATCTGAGTTGTGCCGCCCAATAGTAGAATATAAGGTTTGGAAGTTTGAGACCGCCTTTTGATTTGGGTAATTGCAAGGTTTTCAATCTGATTCTACGTCGCTTTTTTTGCCAAATAAATCTCGTTAGCATCTTATCTACAGTGTCGAAGGTAGATTTGGGGATCTCTACAGGTAGCATCTGGAATAGGTATAGAAATCTTGGTAGGACATTCATACGAACACTTTCAACTCGGCCTAACTGTGAGATAGGAAGTGTATCCCAGTGCTCTAAGTCCTTATTAATGATTCGTAGGAGTCTGCCATAATTTGCTTCATAGAGGTCATTCAAACATGGAGGTATTTGAATACCTAAGTATTTTATCCCGTTCTTAGGCCACTTAAAACCACTCTGTATCTTTATGGAATCAGGGATCGTGTCGTTTACATCCATAGCTTCCGTTTTATCAATGTTGATTTTGTAACCCGAGTAAAATCCATATTGGGAGATAAGCTTTTTCAGATGGGGAATTGTTGATTTAGGGTCCGACAAATACACTAGCACATCATCAGCATATAGTGAAATTTTGTGTATTTCGTTACTGATTTCTATTCCTTTGATATTAATATCATCTCTAATGATTTGGGCTAACGGCTCAATGCTGATGGCGAATAGGAGGGGTGAGAGTGGACACCCCTGTCTACAGCCTCTTTCTAATGAGAATCTAGCCGATCTGAAGCCATTACCTTTGACTGCTGCTTTTGGGGATGAGTAGAGAGTTTGCACCCAGTCAATGAAATATGGGCCAAATCTGAAACGTTTCAACGTATGAATTAAATATTGCCAGGATACTCTGTCAAATGCCTTCTGAGCATCTAAGGAAATGATTGCTGACTCAATCTTTCTTTCTTTTTGGGCGCTTTATAAATTTAATAGGCGCCTCAAATTATTAGCATAATGTCGACCTGTAATAAAACCGGTCTGATCGAGGTGTATGATTTGGGTAATAAATTTATTAAGTCCGTTTGCTAGAATTGAGGTGAGTATGCGAGAGTCTGTATTCAGCAGTGATATGGGTCTATAGAATTGGCAGTCTGTAGGGTCTTTACCCTCTTTGTGGATCACTACAATAGTGGCTTCCGTCCAAGAGGGTGCCATAGTTTTAGAGTTTAAAGCGTGATGGTATGCCTTTAATAGTAGAGGGGTCAAAGGATCTAGGAAGGTTTTATAGAAGTCGTTTGTAAATCCATCTGGGCCTGGGCTTTTGTTATTCTTTAGTGATTTAATCGTCTGCTTAATTTCCCATTCCTCAATCGGTTGATCTAATGTACGCACCGCCTCATCTGTTAGGTGGTTCAACTTTATATCTTTAAAAAAATCTATGAGCTCATGGTCCTTGTTACATGTATCAGTGTTTGTATATAATGATTTGTAAAAATTTGCGAAAATTTCTGCAATTTCGTCAGGTTTTATCATCATAGAATTTTGAGATTTTATTTTGTGAACCATGTTGGAGGACTGTTGTTTCCTCAGTCTATACGCCAGTAATCTACTAGCCTTTTGGCCATATTCATAGTATTTTTGATTAGTAAACCTCAGATTACCCTCTACTTTATCCGACAATAGGCTATTTAGTTGTCTGCGGGTTGCATTTAACTCCTTCAGGATTTTAATTGAGGTGTATGTTTTATGTTTAAGTTCTAGAGCTTTAATTTTTTTCTCTAGGTCTTTTTGTTTAGCATTTTTCTGTTTTTTTTCCCTCGCAGTCGTGAAGGATATTATGCGGCCTCGAAGGAATGCTTTGGCACAGTCCCACAATATTAGAGGAGTTGTGTCCGGAGTATTATTGGTTTCTAGGTATATCCTAAGTTCCTCTGTAATAAATGCCGTGAATACTTTGTCGTTAAGGAGGGATGTGTTAAGTCTCCATTGTTTGGATGTTAATCTATGTCCTATATTCCAAGTTAGTAAAATAGGAGCATGATCAGAAATAGTAATAGGTAGTATTTCAATATCTGTAATTCTATGTAGTTCTGACTTTGGCGTAAAGAAATAATCGATCCTGGAGTAGGATGCATGTGTATTTGAATAGAAGGTAAAGTCTTTAGTTCTGGGGAAATTACTTCTCCAGACGTCAGCAATACCCGTCTCTGTAACCTGGTGTTTGAGCATCCTGCTCATTTTAGAGAGGGGAGATTTTGGGGTGGGTAATCTAATATTTATGATAAAATGCAGTTGAAGTCTCCACCTATTAACAGAACTGTGTTGTAATATTATCTTAAACAGTGATTTTATGAAATCAGGCGCGTCCGGATTAGGTGCATATACATTAAGTAGCGGTATTTTTATGCCATCAATTGTCCCATTAATTAATATATAGGTGGGATGAGTAGTAAACTTTATCTGCCCAGAATTTTTTTAATTTCTCATCCTCTGTATCAGATAGGTGGGTTTCTTGTAAAAAGGCAATATGACAATTAAGTTGTTTTAGTTGAGTCAATATTTTCCTTCTCTTGGCTGGATTATGTAATCCTTTTACATTATAGGATACGATTTTAAGTGGATCACCTATTAACTATACTTGGTTTATACATCAACTTTTATCGGAGTGTATCTGAAGTGGCAACCAGACCTTTATGTATAATATCACCTTGTTTATGTGAGATTTAAGGAATGTGTACAACTTGACTGCAGTATCAAACAGGGAGGAATAAAATATATGTTCGACAACTGTGACCACCCTCCCTGGATTCGCCAGGTTAGAATGAGCGTGTAATGAAGCTAAACAATAACAACAATAAAAACAAAAGAAATTTGCAAAAAGAAATTGCGCAAGGTCCCCGGGGAACAGAGGGACCAGAACAGGAAAAACAAAGAAATACTTGGGACATTGTCCCAGGCCGCTAATAGAAGCCGCTAAAGTGCACAACAAGATTGAATATGTGTGCAGGAGGTGTGCTTAGATATGTAGTTTGGTTGGGGAATGAGCCAAATGGGGGAGATAAAATAGCTGCACAAATTCCACATAGACTATGCCAGCTCCTGCAAGATTTACTGGAAATGGGGATCTAGATTAAACATCTAGATTGCTCATTACCTTAAAAACTATGAAATTATCAATATAAACCTTATGAGGGAAGCTATATAAACGATAGCCATAGCATTCAAATTTTTCTGATAACGTTGTCACTGCAGGTACGCGGTACCTTTTATTCGGTTGTCTCTGTCAGAGTAATATTGTTCCGGATGTAATCCATGGCCAGTTTGGGGTCGAGGAATTCCTTTTCTACATTATGATCAGGGTTCCCACGGGTCCTTGAAATCCTTGAAAGTTTGTGAATCTGAAAAAATAAATTCAAGGCCCTTGAAAGTTCTTGAAAACAGCCAAAAAAACACCTTGTCCTTGAAAGTCCTTGAATTTTTTTTGTGGGGTTGAAAGTTCACACGGATGACGACTCGTGTCATTATTTTACTACCACACGATCTTTTAAAATTATGTTGATTCCACAGACTTTTAACTAGCAAAAGTACGTTCGCTCTTCTTCGTTAGTTGGTAGGCTACGGTTTAGGCCTACGTGCGTATAATAGGTTACATTCACGCAGTGTTGCCAACTCAGCGACTTTGTCGCTATATTTAGCGACTTTTCAGAGTCAAAGTCAAAAACTAGCTTAATCAAAGATGAAAGTAAGTGAAACAAATTGATATAATTCTGAACATCTGCACTTTTTTCCATAAAATTCCATGAAACGGTAGGCTAATGTACATCTTATATGTAATGTAGTATGGCATAGCCATGTACTGTGGATATAAATGTAGGCTATGAATATGATCAATATCAATGTAGGCTATAAATTAAGTCCACTTTCTTGTATTGCTTCTGACCCAACAACTTCTATGCCGTTTAGTCTTTTATTGAATTTGCATTGTATTAAAATATGATAACCTATTCAGCGGTCACAGTAGGTAAATGCCGCCACGTGTGGTCCTTGAATTTGAGGAAATTGGTCCTGGAAAGTCATTGAAAGGTCCTTGAATTTGATGTTCACCAAGGTGTGGGAACCCTGTATGATATGTAATCCGAAATCGGGCTGGGTAGAGGAGGCCGTAGCGGACCTCCTTAATCCCACGCAGCGCCTTTCGCACCTCCGTGAAAGTAGCTCTAGCTTTGGCCACGCTTGTCGTGTAGTCGGGGGGGGGAAGGAAACACGGTGCCCATTGTAAGAGAGTGGAGCTCTCTTACAATGGGCACCGTGCGAGCTCTCCTCAGGATCTCCGCCGCGTCTCCGTCGCGGTGTAACTTGGCGATGATGACTCTTGGTAGCTCCCGCTCTCTAGGTCCTCTCCCAATGGGTTTACGATGTGAGCAGTCTACCTTTAGATCTCGGTCCATCTGTAGCACGTCCTTGATGAGTTTTGCCACCGCCTGTGGGGAGCTAGAACCCGGGCGTTCTTCGATGCCTGCGATGCGGATGTTGGATCTCCTCATTCTCCCCTCTAAGTCCTCACATTTGTCCTTGAGCGTTGTCATTTCCCTCTGTAAGCTTGTAACAGTAGACTGTAATGAAGAGACTTCATCTGACCACGTTGATAAACCACTCTTTAAGTCCAGAACCTCCGTCTTTATGGTATCCACTTCCGCTTGTATGGCCTTTGCGTTGTTAGCAATTTCAGAACGGACCACTTGCAGTTCGGATTTTATAGCTTGGAAATCATCCGCCAATGCACCTTTGAGTTCGTCTCTTATCACCTTAGCGATGTCTCCTCTTATTGACCGTAAAATGTCTGCTTTCATTTCTTCGCTATTGGTATTTGGCTCACCAGAACCAGTGGTTATCGGTGGGTCGGCATCTTCTGTTGTTCGCTGCCTCGGGGTCCTATAGCAGGCCTTGTAGCATTAGCGTCGCTTCCGTGTCTGAATTTTTGAAGTTTTTCGGCCATTACGGATAATTACGTCCGAACTTTCTATCTTATTTATGGTCCAAAGGTTTCCTCTTCGGAATATCCACAGATACCAGCGTGATTAAAGCTGTATTTTCCCTTTTTCGTTTGTAATTAAGTCGGATTTTGCAGGAGCTCTGAAAAATGCGTCCTACACCATATCTTGCTCACCAGCGCCCCCCCCCCCCCCCCCCCCCCCCGCCTTTCTCTTTTTTGAAGCTGATTAATGGTTTGCACCTTGTGGTGAATCCTTTGTATTTACTCATGAAATCTTCTTTTTATGGTAGGCCTAGATACTGATACAAATACTTCCTGTAGAGCGTTCTTCACTTGAGTGAATGTTGTAAAAGGGTTCTGCGATCATCCACTGCTGTCCTGGGACTTTTTGAGTTTCCAAGCTCACAGCGCAGTTTTCTTTTCTCAGAATGTACCAAACTCGATTTGGCCACTCCTAACACTTCTTCTTCTTTTCTTTTTTTTCAGCGGAGGTCTGTTTCACCTTCATTGAGAGCTCCTTTGACTGCATGTTGTGTTCACAGCAACAGCTTCCAAATGCAAACACCACACCTGGAATCAACTCCAGACCTCTTAACTGCTTAATTTTTGACAAGTTAACGAGGGAAGGGCCCATGCAGCCTTGTTATTTATTTTACAGTCTTCTGAGTCAGTTGTCCAAATACTTTTGGTCTTTTGAAAAAGAGATGGCTACACATTAAAGAGATGTAATTCCTAAACCCTTGCACCAATTTTGATGTGAATACTCTCAAATTACAGCTGACAGTCTGCACTTTAAGCCCATATTGATTATATAATTGTATCCTGAATATATTTTCATAAACAGCTAAAATAAGAACTTGTCACTGTCCAAATATTTCTGGGCCTAACTGTATACCCCTGATACTTTCATAAAAAATATGTACACACATCTGTTGTGTAATTACACACTGTTTTAAAGTTATTTAATGACTAATAAATAACTCTCTGTTTGTTAAGTATTGTCCGGTGAATATCAGCTCTAGAGCTGATATCAGGACAATAGTTGAAAGGGATGATTCGAGCACTGGCGTTCTTTTAACAGAAAACTCTGCACACATATAGAATGAGGAGTGACAACTTCTCTTCAAGTTCAACAATTTATTAACAGAAATAAAATGAACATCAAGAGAACATCACTATAGAATGCTGTTTATCTGAATTAACGCTATATTTCAATCAACACATCTTCTCCACGAGGCTAGTGAAACTTGACTAAAACTACTAAGCAAAATTAAGATAAAAAGAAGCTAAGGAACTATGTACACACAAAATACATAAGACAACATAAAGTGGTTGGTCATCGTCGTCATCATCATCATCAGAATGATTCAGTGAATCCTGGTCCACTGCAGATCTGAGTTAAAGAACCAAAGTTCATCTTAAAGAACATAGAATGATCTCAAATAAGCTTAACTAATTCAGAAGATTTGATATGTGTTTCAGCCCATTCACAATGCAAATCCAGAGTTAAACAAAACATTATTTGATAAAATAACATTTTAAAGAATGATTTTCTCAGTAAAATCATTAACTTTTGGGATGCTTGATTTTAAAAATGCGATTATACCTCCATGAGGCTAGGGGTCGCTGTAGCGATCAGTTGCTGAAATAAGATAAGATAAGCTTTATTGATCTCACAATGGAGAAATTCACTTATCCCATCAGCTCAATAGTCAAAAGTCAGAAGAAGGTGCCAAAGTAGGTAAATAGAATCAGTTAGATACAGTTATACAGCTACATACAATTCTATACACTTCTATGTATAAATAGGTTATCGCACATATGTTATCATACACTTTATACATGATTATTGCACAGGCTTATTGCACGGGTTATAGCACCTTGTTTAAGTAGCTTATTGCACATAAGTTATTACAGTTATTGTTGCATCTATGGTGCATGGTTGCAGTAATTACTATAATGGTTACAGGTATAAAGCAGCAAAGTATGATCAGGTATCAGCAGGAATGAATGACCTTTATGTTGACAAAAACACTTATTACAAAACACTTATTACAGTAATTGTAACAGTTATACAGTTATACGTATAATCAGAGCTTGAATTCACATTAGTTGCACATTATTGTACGTTTAGTTATTGCACGTTACTTATTACGGTTATGGTTACTATTATATTGCAGCGTTATATAATCTGGTAGCAGCAGGAATGAATGACCTGCGGTAATGCTCCTTCTTACAGACAGGATGTCTGAGTCTGGCACTAAAGGAGCTGCTCAGCTCCTCTACAGTCTGGTGCAGGGGGTGGAAGGTGTTGTCCATGATGGATGTGAGCTTGGACAACACCCTCCTCTCAGCCACTTCCTCCACTGAGTCCAGAGTGCAGCCCAGGACAGAAGTGGCCTTCCTCACCAGCTTATTCAGCCTCGTTCTTTCCCGCTCTGCACTGCCAGGGGCCCAGCAGACGACAGCGTAGAGGAGTGCTGAGGCCACCACAGAGTCATAAAAAGTTTTTAGCAGAGGTCTACTTACGCCAAAGAACCTCAGCCTCCTCAGGAGGTGGAGGCGGCTCTGGCCCTTCTTATACAGAGCGACGGTGTTGTGAGTCCAGTCCAGTTTATTGTTGACGTGAACACCCGGGTATTTGATACTGTCAACAGTCCCAATTGCCTACCCCTGGATGTTCACGGGGGAGTGAGGTGGGGGTCTTCTCCTGAGGTCGATCACCATCTCCTTGGTCTTACTGGTGTTTAAGCACAGATGGTTTTTCTCACACCAGTCCACAAAGTTCATGATGACCGACCGGTACTCCAGCTCGTTCCCCTCAGACACACAGCCCACAATGGCAGAGTCATCAGAGAACTTCTGAAGGTGGCAGCTGTCCGTGTTGTAGGTGAAGTCCGAGGTGTAAAGGGTGAAAAGAAACGGAGACAGAACGTTGCCCTGGGGGGCGCCCGATGCTGCAGAGTGCCACCTCTGACTGACAGCCGTGCAGCCGCATGTACTGAGGGCGGTCAGTGAGGTAGTCGATTGTCCAGTCAGCTAGATGTTTGTCCACCCCAGCTTCCTCCAGCTTCCCCCTCAGCAGCACCGGTCTGATGTTGTTGAAAGCACTGGAGAAGTCGAAAAACATGACTCTCACAGCGCTCCCGGTGGTGTCACGGTGGGTGAGCGCCCACCTCGGCTAATCCTAAATTTAAACAAGCCTCCATTAAATCGACATTAATATTCAATATAAATATGGTAATAATACTCGTAGCATTATCAAACGATGGTGGAGCGTAACGAAACAAACCTTAGTGAATTTCTCCATTGTGAGATCAATAAAGACTATCTTATCTTATCTTATGTGTGAAACAAATTTTAGTCGCATATCCAGGAAGGGCAAATGAAGACTATGAACTGGGCTGATGGTTTGTTGATTTCAGCAGCAGGCGATTAGGCCTTACAGCTTTGGGAAACAAGCTGTTTTTAAGTCTGTTAGTTTTTGATCAAATGTTCCTGAATCATTTCCATGATGGAAGGGGGTCAAATAGTGCATTGCCTGGGTGAGTGAGATTTGTGGCAATACGTCTGGCCTTTTTCTGGACTCTTGCAACATAAACTGTGTTTAGATCTGGTAGACGGCATCCTACAATCCCCTCTGCTGTCTTCACCACGCAAAGTCCATCTTCTCCTGCACTGTGCAGCTCCAATCCAGGAGCAGAGCAGTGTGGATAATCCCAGGTTGTGGAGCTTTATGGCCAGCATGCCTGGGAGCATGGTGTTAAAGGCTGAGCTAAAGTCCATGAATAGCATCCTAACATATGTGTTGGGATGCTACATGTAAATGGACTGAACTTGTACAGCGCTGTTTCAGTCATACTGACCACTCAAAGCACTGGACACTAGAGCCAAATTCACCCAATGGCTCAACTTGCTGTTAATATTAGTTGTTTTGTTATTCGCCATTAGCCACAGCTAGCATCCTTTAACTAACTGACATTACTCAGAAATTTTGTTTTCCCTTACAGTTCCAGAGTGAAGCAGAGAAAACTCGACCTTCTGTTGCAACAATTAAGAAGCACACACAGTCAACTCTACCACTTCTATTTGATAAGCAAAAAGAATATAGTCCTCAGAAGAAGGCTGTGAGCATAAGCATCCTGTTTACATGGTGGAAAAACCTGGGTTCCAACAATTTCTTATGTAGCTAAATCCGTGGATTGTTCCTCGTTCACAAAACCACTTCATGTACACTGAAATCCCTGAGTTGTACAAAAAAACTAAACACTCATGCAGCAGCAGCAGCTTTAAAGGAATCTCAATTTTAAATGTAAAACTGACCTATGGACCAGCAGAGCTGCATCCTCTTTCATAGCTGTAACCCTGCAGTTTATAACAGCCCTGGGACATGCAGAGCTGGTGTTTGAGTTGTGTTCGAAAGGTGCACTTTTTGAACTCTTGTGTGCCTTAACACTTAAGTATGTGCACTTTTCAAATCCAGCATTTTTTAAGTGTAGCTTGACAAAACAGCATTTCAATTGTGCAATGTTCGCTTTAATTGGTTGTTGTCTACCTGTATAGCTTAATACTTAAAATATTGTTCTGATTGTGGTTTCATTTGTGTGTTGTTATCTCAGACAACCAAAAATGTTGTAGTTGATGCTGATCTTATTCTTTCAGTTTGCATAACCCCAGAAAAGTAGTTTATTTTTGCACTACCTCAGACAAGGGTTGTTTGCTATTGTTTTATATTTTTGAATTATTTGCACATTAAAAGAATAAAACCTTAGACAACGTTAAAATATTTTCAAATGGTGTTATATTTGAGTCATTTATTTTGCATTTATTTGCACACTTATTTAACTAGCATCTGTGATTTTGTTGAAAAATCATGTTCCATGTTGAGATTGAAAAAGGAGAATTTTTTTCATGACAATAAAAAACTTTTTATTTCTTTAATGATTTTTTTTTTATCCCCGTGGTATCGAAAATAGTAATGAGTATTGTATATTTTCCTGGGTATCGATATTAGCTTAGAAATTTTACTATCGTGACAACCGTAGTTGATGCAGCTGGTAGACAAGGGACTGATGCACCATCTCTTGCTTCTTGGAGAGTTGAAGTGTGCAAATAAGCTGTTTAAGGTCTTGGGGGAGGGCTGGGTCGTTGATGAGGCTACTTGTCGCTGTGCTTATAATCTCTGATGGTCCTGATGCCTCTCCACATGTGTGGGTTGTTTCTGCTGAAGTGATCTTCGATGCGTTGCTTGTACCCTTCTGGGTACCTTTTTCAGTTCACTTCGAGCCCTGCTGTTGGCCAGTTTGTTTCCTGATCTGAATGATGCATCCTGGGCCTTCATCATAGACAACACTGTGCTGTCCACCCATGGTTTCTGGTTAGGAAACACTCTCTTCGTGGGTAATACAGCATCAGTGCAGGAGTGAATTTAGGACAGCAAATATGATGTGTATGTAAATGTAGTTTTTAAAGTAGTCTTTTTTTTTTTTTTTTTTTGTCTCTGAAACTGTTGCACTAAAATAATTCCCTTAAAGCCATGCTTAGTAGTTTTTAAGTGGTGCTCCCCCTACAAAGCCTTTTTAAAATAGCACTGTTGTAAACACTCTCCCCTCAGCGTGCATGGTCAAGTCATTAAGAAACTACTAAGTTGTTTCATTACCCAAACATGCATCTTTATTGCAGGTAATATCGTGATGACAACATTCACAAATATTGTTGAACGTTTTCCTAAAATCGTGCAGCCCTAATTCGCAATAATGCACAATAATACCTTTAACTATAAAAGTTGTGCTACAGTGTACTGAACAAACACATACCCTCATGTTACCCTATTGTTTTTTTGTCATTATTTCTGTAGGTGCAGCATCCTGACAAGCCTTCAGGCTGGATTTTCTCGTTCTGTTGCACAGGACTGCCCATAGAAATCTGAAGCATCAGCGGTCCAACCGCATGGAGAAATTGATTATCATCTCATTCATGAAGACAAGGGATTGAAGATCGGAAGAAGGGGACCCTTGTCCTGTTTTTATATTTGATGAGGAAACGCTAAACTTGAGACTACCAAAATAAAGCTTCTGTCAGGAATCTCAATTTTTTTTTTTTTTTTTTTTTACAGCTTCAGAAGCTTCATTGCTTGAAGCCTATTCAAGCTCACTGGAACAAGGACCTTAATCAGTGACACCAGTTGTTGTACAATGCTGCCTTAAATGAAATAATAATGAGATATACCCTGGTGATTCTCTAGTTCATCACTGAGTGTAACAGCTTAGCCACTGCACATGCATGGATACTAACGGATTGTCTGCTGGATTTAGCCTTGAGTGTTTTGGAGAAAAATCACTCTGTTTCCTCCTATTTGCCTTTCAATCACCTTGGGGATGTAGCTGGCAGGTAAGGTGGTTTCAGTCAGCCACCACTGGGGTTTAGGGATGCCCCGCCACAGGAAAACCAGACTCCTCCACTGGCCTGCATACAGACTGCTCTTTCTAATACGCATCCTGGACTGAAGAGTGGTTTCCCCTTCAACACAATAAAGGGGGTCAACATATTTTTATTTGCTACAGTTTTGTTACATTGTCTGACATCTGTGTTGCAGATGACTGCATTTTTTTCTAAGCATTTCAGTATTATAAACAAACTGGATGCTAATGTATAGTGCTGCCTTTCCATTCTGCTACAGGGAAAGAATAACTGTGCCCCATTGTAGCATTCCTTTTTGGTTTTAGCCTGATTAGATTTTTTCCCCTAATTTTTACCATCCCTTTCTTATCCTCAATTTTCACTGGAATAGGTCAACTTCTGCCTACATACCTCATACTATTCCCATTTAAGACCAAGCTGCATCAGTTAATAATGGGGTGATGCTCTTTTGGATTGTTACAGCGCCAAATAACTAGAGCCTTTGAATGGAAGGGTCCAAATACTTTTTAAACTACTCTACATGACAGGCATTTTATTGCACTATAGGCGTTTTTGCCAAGCCTGTGAACAGTTACTTGCAGACCAAATCTTTTGACTTGCTTGTGCTGTTTTGGAAAACAACCTGTTAAAAGAATAGTTTTTAATGGGCTTGTTCTTGTCAACAAGTACAGTTTGGGCAAATACATAGATTCCACTCTGTTAATGTGGAGCATTTTCAACTACAGTGGCTTATGCCTTCCCAACAGTTATTTTCAGACTACTTTGGAAACAAGGCTTCTACAGCAGGTGGACTAATAAGCTTCTCCTTAACACCAACCTGTGACATAAAAGAAGGATTCACCCTGCTTTTCATGACGGTTGCGGTGCTAGTGTCCGCTCATCCCTTTGTCCCCGGCATCAGAAATTTAATGACACATTCCTTAACATACTAGTTGGTGAGGAAAAGCAACAATCATAGCACACCGGAAGTGATGCCAGGTAGCAGTGGTAAGAGCGGAGGGAGGGGTCCATCCTCATCGCCTCTCCCACATGCTGTGGTCCCACCTAGGAGACCCCTGAGACCTTCCCGCTACGTTCCAGTTTCAGCAGCAACATTCTTCCTTGTTGGATCCACCACGCTTTTCTTCTGCTTCACGTAAGTTACAGCAGGTCATTGCTGCTCACACCCACTTAGTAACAGACATGCACACGCCAACCTCTAAGCTATGGGTTAAAGTTCTCCGTTGCTGCAATGAATTTTTGTCAATTGCTAAATGAGAGCAAAAAATAGTTTGTTTCTGTTTAGACTTTTTATTGAAGGTTTTAAACCGATGTTGCAATCAACCAATGAAAACTGGCAGAGTCAGAATATTAGCCAGTCAGAAAGAGAGTAGGGCAGGTCCTTGCAAAGCGGTCTGAGGTTCGTCGGTGATCCATTTTAACTTTTGGAAGAGCATCTCAAACTGGCCACAGATGGCATGAATGAAAGTAGTGGTGGTAAAAGTGTTTTTGGACATATATGCAGAATATTGTATTCAAGGTGTGACTCATCCATGTAATGTCCAGACTGTGGGAGGTATTGCCATTAGTTTGACAGCATTTGGAACCAGTATACTTTTAAGTAGCCGCTGAAGACATTGTTGTCAGAATCTGATGTAGATCTTTAAAATTTTTGTGCGCCATGTAGTTTTTTATGAAGTAAGTAGATTTGAAAATCATGCATACATTTTTGAACATCCTTTCCCCTCGGGAAATCCATTATCGACCCCGCCACACCCCACTCCCGTGTGTTGCTTGGGTGAATGCTGCGAGTTGTAAGCCACACTCCTTTGTTTCCTCAATCTTGGTTCATGTATAATTTTAGTTTAGAAAGTAAACCTTAGTAGGAGCCTATTTGATCACGCTTTAAAAGTAGGGTCAGAAACAGTGAATTTTTTTTTCATTATACTCCTTCACATACCTCTTTAATGTTTATAAAACAAGTTCCTATTTTTTTCCCACAAATTCTTTTGGTTTACAGCATTTTAAACACCCACTGTTTAACTGTCTATCAAACATTGCTGATTCTCTCAGAAAAATGCTTCACTGCACAGACATGCTAAACTCCACCCCCAAGGTTGACGTCATTGGAAACTAGAGCGTCTTACCATTTAAACAAATTACAGCACGTCTCTGTCCCATCAGTGTTGGTGAAATAATCCCACTGTATAATGGTGATCAAGGGGATGCTGGTGTTTTATGTATGCGAGCGCGTGCATATGTGATGGGTAGTGGTATTGGGAGTATAGGGTAGTTTAAAGTCCCTTTAATAAAAAGGGACTTTAGGGTAGTTCACTGCTATTGTTTTCATCCGGGTTTTTCGCGCATGCGCGCCGGACTGATGGGCCCGACCAATTTAAAATGCGTTCCGCGGTCCATGCAAGCATGTATTTTATTAGTGTCATTTATTGCAAAATTGCATATTAAAATGCCCAAACAGGCTATTACACTTTCAGAAACAAAAGGATAAAATATGCGATTAATTTGCGAATAATCTCGGGTTAACTATCGTCATTATGTGATTAATCGCGATTAAAATTTTTAATCGTTTGACAGCACTAATATATATATATATATATATATATATATATATATATATATATATATATATATATATATATATATATATATATATATATATATATATATATATATATATGCTTTGAGGATAGCCAGGGACTTCATCCAGCATAATGACAGACGGAGCCACTTTTTCGGGAATATTTAGAGCATGGGTGAGTTTGACTTTTGTTTTTAAAGTGTTTTTATTCTGTAAATATTATATATATAAAGTATATATATATATATATATATATATATATATATATATATATATATATATATATATTAATCGCATAATTTGCCTGATTAATCGCATTGTATTTACAAATTCCAAGAATGAATTCAAAAGTAGTGTAAGCACTTTTATTTTAATGTTCTGCTGCCATATGAACAAAAGTGTTGTAACATTTGTAGCACTTATCAGTAACACATATTTAGTGTAAAGCTCAACTTAAACATGTAAAACAAAAAATAGCAATAATAATAAATTAAAGCTTATTGCCACTGACAGAGAATTCTCTTTATGGGGAAAAAATTTACCAAAAACAGGCAATTTCTGAGGTAACCGCAGGGAGCAGCATTACCATTTTATGTTCAATACCAAAGTTTAACTTGGCAGTGGTTACAACTAACTTTTTTCTGTCATATTCGATGCTGGAAGAACTTTAAACTGAAATGCTTGCTAACTCGATATGCTTGCGTTGCTTGCGTTTATTTGACGTTAACACACGGTTTTTTGTTGTTGCTTTCTCGCGTGCATATAGTGAATGGCAGGGGGAAAACAGGCAAAAACACATGGATACTTTGAAACGCGAAGCGACTTCACCGACGGCGTCGGTGCAGACCCCGCTCCGCTCTGCACAAAACTTGTTCCGTTCGCCAAGTCACCGCCTCGCCTAAGCAAACACCGCCTTCCGCATGTCAGCTTTGTTTTTTTCCGGCCAGCGTCTTTCTTCCTCTTTGAATCCGAGGCTGGGCTGACAGCGAGGTTATTGGCGCATTATCGCCAACTACTGTTCTGATTCAAACCCCTACACCGCAGCAACAGACCTTCACAAAATAAAAGCATGTGAGCAACATGCGTTAACCCGCGTTAAAGTAAATATCGCTGCTAATAGTCTAATGAATTAACGCGAAATTAACACGTTAACTTACCCAGCCCTAATACTAATTTGTATATATATATATGTGTATATATATATATATGTGTGTGTGTGTGTGTGTGTGTGTATATATATATATATATATATATATATATATATATATATATATATATATATATATATATGTATATGTATGTATGTATGTATGTATGTATGTATGTGTGTATATGTCCTAATATTTTTTAAATAACTTCAACAGTGATTTGGGGCATGATCTTCCCCTAATGACAAAAAGTAGCACTTTAGCTTTCCAGCACTCATATTGTCTCTCTTAATCTGGGTACAAACTTAACCATCTTGTGGGTGCATGTCTCAGAATACCATAATACTCATCTTTGTTAAATGCTGCTTTCAGTTCTTCAGTGCATTTTGAGAATAGTGAAAAATGGCTGAATATTTTATTAACTCAATGTCAATCTCCAACCTGTCTCCAGCATGTTCTGCACAGTTGTGTACAATGTGGGCCATTGAGTTTCCCTTTATGATGCAAGGATTTTCAGGATTTAACTTCTGGAACACAGAATTGTTTTTTCCAAAATTGACACTAGCATTATCAGCAGTGAATGCTGAAACCATGTCCGGTTGGAAGCCATTTACTTTGGAATTTAGTTGTGGATACTACCAAATGACTCATTACTGTCCTCATAAAAGTCCAGAATATTATTTTGCAAGCCTAACATTGGTGTCCAATATCTAATAGTTAATGGGAATAGTTTTGTTGTGCAGTTTGTTGGTGTCACAGTGAACTATAGGACTTAAGTCCTTTTAAACAACTTTCCACAGAGGCAAGTGGAAGCATATCTGTAATAATGGCTGCTGCTTTAATGCGTCCGCATGACATCTTTTTTGATATTTCAGAGTCTGGAAACATGGTTGATGCAAGCTTAATAATGCAGTCTCCTGAACTATAGGACTGAGAGTGCTGCACTGTGTGGTAAGCACTGGTAATCTCAGCTGCTATCTGTCTTGCAGTCATCTTTGGGTTTAAGTAAAAATCAGTCAGTAGTTTGGCAAGTGGCTTTTTCAGCCATATGTTTCTTGTGCAACTCACTTTTTCAGTAACTCTTAACATCGTCCACCCCTCCATGTGAAATTGAAAAGCAACTTCACAAATAGCTCACTGACTATCTTCTTTGACTGGCCTCACCCAGTTATATACTCCTCCCCAGTCTTTGTTGTAGCTGCATTTTAATTTTTTTATGTAGTTTCTATTCGGCTTATATTATGTAAACATCAAAATTCCTTTTCTCATTCTGTTTTTTACGAGAAATGAGGCGGGAGGGTTGCTCATGACGTTGGATGGAAACGTATGTGTACTTGCGTTCCAATATACTTTTATTTTACCACCAACCTGAGGGCTTTGATGTAAAGTGAGAACCTTTTTTTGGCCCTCACTTTTTATTTAGGGGAGGGAGGTGGGGGGCTAGGGATTTGGTTTTGGATTAAGGTGTCAATTAGGTTGTTCACAGAAATCAATGGATGTAAAGGCAAAGTCCTCAGTAAGTATTTTAAACGTGTGCGTGTGTGTGTGTGTGTGTGTGTGTGTGTCCGTGCTTTGCATGGTTTGCATGTGTTTGGAAGCTCTAATCTGTATGGTGGCCAGTCAGCTCTGTGCTTTGGATTAGTGAAGAGAAAATAGGCCAACATCTGTCACCCTGACAGAAGCCCATCACCCAGTCTGTCCCTCCCCCACCCCTCCTCCTGTCACTGTTTCTATTCCTTTATCCTATCACAATGACGGGTGAAGACTGGACATTGTGGAGTGTCAGAACTGAAAATAAAACTTGTTCGACCATCAATTTTCATAAAAAGAATGTTTTTACTTACACTGCCTCTAAGATGGTTTTTCAAAATGTTTCCATCACAACATGTTAAAGGATATTATATTCAGGTTTATTTCCATGATCAACTGAAACTTTTTCACAAAACTCTAGTCAAAAGATACACTTTGGTATGTTTAGCTCCTTTCAGGGTTCCAAAATAAAGATGCAACCATCTACCCCTGTACAGATAATTTTGTCATTCACATAATAAAAGTCAATGTATTGAGATCACAAGCCTTGTGTGTGCTTTTAAAGCAGACAGCTGGGATATGGGAACCAAAGAGACAGTCTATATCTGGCTGCATTCACCTAAGCAATGTGATCAAGATGCGTTTTAGGGATTGCCTTTTATCGCGATCCTCCTGAAAGCTGTTTAAATTGAATGAGTGCTTTGAAAACAGAAAACCTGCTGTGGTCTGTTCACAACTTCTTCTGATAAGAGATGCATCTGATTTTGCTGATCAATGTATCTCTCAGATTAGTTGAGCCCTGGAGAATCATCTCTTGTCTCTGGTCTGACTGCATCCACAGACTGTAGTACTGCTGCTATTTTTTATTTAAATTTTCTGCATTGTCATCTCACTACTTCAAACTCCAATGGTTCTCTAATCCTTATCAAGTTCATAGTTACCACAGGCCTGTGACTACCTCAAGAGTAGAGCTGTATGATAATTACTGTTATTTTGTACAATATCACAATTGCAAAAGATAGCAGGTTAGTAGGATATCATATTTCTGCTGCCATGCATATATACTTTGCTTGCCAGTGTTTATATTTGGTTTATTGAAACTTTCAATGCCTTTGATGTCTCAATTAAAGGTAGTGAAAGCGAAATTCGGCCACCTAATTTACATTGAGTATGTATATTAAGTGGGAGAGTCAAAAAAACTTTGTCATTATGTGTTACCATAATCAGTTGAACAACGCTCCCTGAGGGGCGTAAGCTTGCAAATAGTACTTAGTGGCTGACTAATTTTTGAGTGAGAAAGTCACATAGCAGTCTGCAATGCTGTGCAATAAATTTAGTTGCAGAACTGTGCAATTTGCTTGGAGGTCTAAACCGACTGTACCTGAGAAACTGAAATATTCGAATACAAACATTTTAACTGAACGTTCACATTACGAAGGAAATGTAAGAGTCTGAGTTTGTGTAAAAATGTTGTGCTCCAGTCTACCTTTCTACATACATTTAGGCTCAAACAAATCCTTACAAACACTGGACTCCAGAGGCTGAACAGAACTGTATCTATCTGCTCCGACTGTGGGGGAAAAATCAGGGGGATTATGTAGTCAGCGGGCTGAACAGAAGAGAGTGATGTTATTCCTAGGAGGTTATGCTCAACTCTAGGCTTCCTATGCTGGCTTTGACTTTGGTCGTGTGCAATAATATTTAAAACAGCCTTTTGCAAAATGCCTCAGACAGCGTGCGTTTGTGGCGCCTGGGTAGCGCACGCGACCCATATAAAGCTCCAGACGTCACGTGACTAATTTGGTTTACACCGTCATATTGGCAGGATCAGGAAGCATAGAAATTAATGAGAGGAATGAATAGAAGCAGATGACTTTCTGAAAGCGAAATATAGCGATACACAACTAAACTTAATAGACTAAAAATTTGTGATCCATATTTAGCTCCTAGTGTGCTTTTTAAAAGAAATTGATCAGATAGCCGGTGGCGCAGGACTCCCAATACCCTGTCATTTACAACTACCTAATCAACTTTCCCTCCCGCTAAACCGGAGAATCGCTGAAGGCCTACAAAAGTCTCGTGGTATATAAATGGACTCAGTCGGGATTTGTGGCCGAGATTCTCCTGTGGAGTTTACCACAACAGGAGTTTTTTCATAGTTACTAAAAGGGTAAGTAGCCTGCAATTATACTAGCATAGGCTATGATAATGTTAGACAGCAACTAGTACCTGAAATAGTGAGTTTAACATTGATTTTTGTTACAGGTCAATCATTCACAAAGATTAAATGACCCCTCCCTGAAATCATGGGCATTGGTTAGAAGAGAAGTCATCGTGTTAGGTGCTAATTGTAATCGCACAGCTGAACAGGGCGAGAGCTGCTCCCATGTGTCTGCCATGTTCTTCAGATTATGGCAGCATAACCAAGAAAGGGAGGAAGAGACAACAGCGACATCTAAAAAGTGCAAAAGGGACTGACTGAGTGACACTGCAATGAGAAAGGTGGAGTACCTGCAGGGAAATGATATTGTGTTTAACAACACACAAAAAAGCAGAGCAAGATCCAAATGCCCTCTTCTTCAACCCCCAAAGCCTTCCCACCACTGACCCCTTGTGAGCAGTCTGTTTTACAAAAAACCTGTCCCAGTCCTGTACAAAGGATGGACAACAAATAAAACCAGTTGTCCTGTCTCTTGGGAGACGACCATTCGGAATCATATGTCCCTAAATCACTGAGCTTAGACCTGCCAGATCCCGTCACAAACTTTTATCAGAAAAAAATTGAGATGTGGGTAGAGATGACCTGCAGGAAAAAGCTTTGTTTGAACAGATGTCAGTGAGTAAATAGCAGCTGAGGTAGTATATGCTGTGTTTACATATGTTAATCATATTTTGATTTGGTTAGTAATTATTGCTGTACAGACACCAGGAAGCTTTCAGTATCTCCTATTAAAGTTTTTTTATCCACAGTCTTATAGTTTTTCAAATGAGGCAACACGGTATATTCTGTATTACACAATGATGTGATTTGAATGAGTGTTTTTTACTGTAAAAACTTCCATTTGCAGATGGAGCTGTAAACATGAAGCAGCAGCAAGGCAACACTGAAAAACCAACAGCATCTCACTTATTTTCATTTTCTGGTCAAAAAGGCTGGGTTCACCATCTCAACATCACATCCATATGTTCGAGCATCACTGGACGACTTTGTGTCTTGCAGCTGCTGTGTTACTGGTGTATTAAAAATTAAATGTCCCTTTTGTACTAAAGATCTAACTGTTGTGTTCTGTCTTGAAATGGATCAAAATGGCAACTTGAGACTGAAAGGTGACCATGTTTATTTGCAGATGCAGATATTCGTCACTGGCAAATTATATTGTGATTTTATCGTTTGGACTAAACAGGACTCTTCACCTTTTGCTGAGAGGATACTGTCAGATGAAGCCTTTTGTTCAAAGAGAACTACAGCCTGCTGAGGATTTTTATAAGAAATGTGTCCTTGCTGAGTTTATTGCCTAGGTTTTCTCTGCACCTACAGCTATGCAGGATAATGACAAGCAGTGGTGTTATTGTTGTGAGGCGGAATCTGGTATGTTGGTCTGTGCCTCTGGATTTTGTTATGTAAAGAAGTTTCATCAGAACTGTCAAGGAATCAAAAAGGTATCTAAACAGTGGATTTGTCCCACCTGTTGAAAAATAAATTCACAAAAGAATAATTATGCCAACAGTGTTTATTACATGCACAACAAATATTGAGCAGTTATTAAAAATAAAAAAGACCGCAATTATTTACGCAGTACAATATACTTTACTTTTAGGTTCCGACTAGAGATAGTTGGACTCACCTCGACGCGCCGCTCTGGCTCCGGAACCAGTCTCCTTGAGAGGGGCTGGACATTCTTCCACTCTGGAGTTGCCCATGGTGAGAGGCGCCGAGCTGGGGTGGGCATACTTGTTGCCCCCCATCTCGGTGCCTGCACGTTGGGGTTTTCCCTGGTGAACGAGAGGGTGGCCTCCCTCCGCATTCGTGTGGGGGGACGGGTTCTGACTGTTGTTTGCGCTTATGCGCCAAACAGCAGTTCAGATTACCCACCCTTCTTGGAGTCCTTGGAAGGGGTACTGGAGAGTGCCCCTCCTGGGGACTCCCTCGTTTTGCTGGGGGACTTCAACGCTCACGTGGGCAATGACAGTGGGACCTGGAGGGGCGTGGTTGGGAGGAATGGCCCACCTGATCTGAACTCGAGTGGTGTTTTGTTGTTGGACTTCTGTGCTCGTCATGGATTGTCCATCACAAACACCATGTTCAAGCATAAGGGTGTCCATATGTGCTCTTGGCACCAGGACACCCTAGGTCGCAGTTCAATGATCGACTTTGTTGTCGTTTCATCTGATCTGCGGCCGTATGTCTTGGACACTCGGGTGAAGAGAGGGGCGGAGCTCTCCACCGACCACTACCTGGTGGTGAGTTGGCTCCGATGGCGGGGGAGGAAGCCGGTCCGACCGGGCAGGCCCAAACGTACTGTGAGGGTTTGCTGGGAACGTCTGGCAGGAGTCCCCCTGTGAGGCGGAGCTTTAACTCCCACCTCCGGGAGAACTTTAAACACGTCCCGAGGGAGGCGGGGGACATTGAGTCTGAATGGACCATGTTCCGCGCCTCTATTGTTGAGGCGGCTAGTCGGAGCTGTGGCCGCAAGGTTGTCGGTGCATGTCGCGGCGGCAACCCTCGAACCCGCTGGTGGACACCAGCGGTGAGGGAAGCCGTCAAGCTGAAGAAGGAGTCCTATCGGGCTTTTTTGGCCTGTGGGACTCCGGAAGCAGCTGATGTGTACCGGCAGTCGAAGCGGCAGGCGGCTCGGCTGGTCGCCGAGGCAAAAACTCGGGCGTGGGAAGAGTTCGGAGAGGCCATGGAGAAAGACTTCCGTACGGCTTCGAAGCGATTCTGGTCCACTATCCAGCGTCTCGGGAGGGGAAAGCAGTGCAGTACCAACACTGTTTACAGTGGGGGTGGTGTGCTGCTGACCTCGACTCGGGACGTCGTGTTTCGGTGGGCGGAATACTTCGAAGACCTCCTTAATCCCACCAACACGTCTTCCATTGCGGAAGCAGAGCCTGAGGACTCTGGGTCAGGTTCTCCCATCTCTGGAGCTGAGGTTGCCGAGGTTGTTAAAAAGCTCCTCGGTGGCAAGGCCCCGGGGGTGGATGAGATTCGCCCGGAGTACCTTAAGGCTCTGGATGTTGTGGGGCTGTGTTGGTTAACGCGGCTCTGCAACATTGCGTGGACATCGGGGGCAGTTCCCCTGGATTGGCAGACTGGGGTGGTGGTCCCCCTATTTAAAAAGGGGGACCGGAGAGTGTGTTCCAACTACAGGGGAATCACACTCTTAAGCCTCCCTGGTAAGGTCTGTTCAGGGGTTCTGGAAAGGAGGGTCCGTCGGATAGTCGAATCTCGAATTAAGGAAGAGCAGTGTGGTTTTCGTCCGGGCCGTGGAACACTGGACCAGCTCTATACCCTCAGCAGGATTCTGGAGGGGGCATGGGAGTTTGCCCAACCAGTCTACATGTGCTTTGTGGATCTGGAGAAGGCATTCGACCGTGTCCCCCGAGGGATCCTGTGGGGGGTACTCCGGGAGTATGGAGTACCGGGCCCTTTAATAAGGACTGTCAGGTCTCTGTACGACCGGTGTCAGAGTCTGGTCCGCATTGCCGGCAGTAAGTCGGACTCGTTTTCGGTGAGAGTTGGACTCCGCCAAGGCTGCCCTTTGTCACCAATTCTGTTCCTAACTTTTATGGACAAAATTTCTAGGCGCACCCAAGGTGTTGAGGGGATCCGTTTTGGTGGCCTTAGGATTGCGTCTCTGCTATTCGCGGATGACGTGGTCCTATTGGCTTCATCGGGGCGTGATCTACAGCTCTCACTGGAGCGGTTCGCAGCCGAGTGCGAAGCGGCCGGGATGAAAATCAGTGCCTCCGAATCCGAGACCATGGTCTTGAACCGGAAAAGGGTAGAGTGCCTTCTCCGGGTTGGGGAGGATGTGCTGCCCCTAGTGGAGGAGTTCGAGTATCTTGGGGTCTTGTTCACGAATGAGGGGAGGATGGAGCGGGAGATCGACAGGCGGATTGGTGCAGCGTCTGCTGTGAAGCGGGCGCTGTACCGATCCGTTGTGGTGAAGAGAGAGCTGAGCCAAAAGGCGAAGCTCTCAATTTACCGGTCGATCTACGTTCCTACCCTCATCTATGGTCACGAGCTTTGGGTCGTGACCGAAAGAACGAGATCCCGGATACAAGCAGCTGAAATGAGTTTTCTCCGTAGTGTGTCTGGGCTCTCCCTTAGAGATAAGGTGAGGAGCTGAGTCATCCGGGGAGGACTCAGGGTAGAGCCGCTGCTACTCCACGTCGAGAGGAGCCAGTTGAGGTGGCTCGGGCATCTGGTCAGGATGCCTCCTGGACGCCTCCCTGGTGATGTGTTCCAGGCACGTCCCATCGGGAGGAGGCCCAGGGGAAGACCCAGGACACGCTGGAGGGACTATGTCTCCCGGCTGGCCTGGGAACGCCTTGGGATTCCTCCTGAGGAGCTGGCCCAAGTGGCCGGGGAGAGGGACGTCTGGGCCTCCCTACTGAAGCTACCAGTGTTGTAGTACTCGAGTCCGAGACTCGAACTCGAGTCCGAGTCATTAGCTAAATTTAGAGACTCGTGACTTGACTTGGACTTGAGCACTGATGACTCGAACTTGGACTCGGACTCCTAAATTCAGATCATTCTGACTCGGAAATTGAGAAAAAGACTCGACTTTTTTTATATCATTAGGCTATAATTTTAATATGTCATTAGAATATTATTTGGTGTATGATTTTAATATCTAAATGGCGTACCGCGTACGTGACGTCACCATATCATGAGCAACGCCCCTTGCCGCTAAGGTTGGGCAAACAGTGTGAGAGCGCTCGTAGCAACCAGCCATTACACATGCAACAGACACAACGATATGACCGACTTTACAGCTGTTAAACTTTCACAAGAGGCTGTCCAGGCGCCCATTTTACTGGTAGAACTGTGGAACAACAAACCAACGTTCAGCTCAAACGATGGATTGAGTGTCGAGGTCTTAGACTGAAAAACGGGCCGAGTTGATAGAACGGTAAGTCGATGTTTTTCTCCTGCTCGGCGTTCATGGCATCATCGGCCGTTTTTTTTTTCTGTTTGTAGTCACCGTCCAGGAATCGGTATAACTTTTCCGGCCCGCCGAACAATTTAGTCCGGTCCGGTGGCCAAATGCATTATCATTATCCAACGGCTGTATCTCCTCACTGCATCTACCGATCTGCACCAGATTTGTTGTGAGTCATGGGGGAGGGCTGCCAAACGCGTTTGTGGGAATCGCCCGGCGGACGGACGAGGAAAATGCGTGACAGCATCTGCGGTGGCGGGCGGCCGGCGGTGCGCGAACCCCGCCCGCCGGCCTGCACCGCGGCGGTGCGCGAACCCCGCCCGCCTGCCGGCACCGCGGCGGTGCCCGAACCCCGCCCGCCGGCCGGCACCGCGGCGGTGCGCGAACCCCGCCGACCTCGCTTGGCTGCGAGGGCCGATCGACGCCGCTTGCGGCTTTAACATCCTTCATATGCGGCCTATCAGCGTACCTCGAGTCGCTGATGCACGTTCCATAACAACAATGTTTAAAAACCATGGTTAGGAGACGTCTTAGACTTGGAAAAAAAACAGTAGTTTTATCGAGTAAAACCAAAGGTAACTACAGCGAAAGAGTTATTAGTGCAATGGAATGTTACTGCTTCATGTCATACATCACACGTCAATAGTGACTCGACTCGGACTTGACTCGGATGAGTAGTGGACTCGACTCGGACTCGACTCGGATTTTTTTTTTAATGACTTGGACTTGACTCGGACTTGAACACTGGTGACTCGAACCTGGACTCGGAGTCGAGGCATAGTGACTTGACTACAACACTGGAAGCTACTACCCCCGCGACCCGACCTCGGATAAGCGGAAGAAGACGGACGAATATACTTTACAAACAAAACACAGTCCAGATCTTTTGTTGTCTTAGTGAGGTCTATAACATATTAATGCATATTGTTTGCATTGCTTTAATAGTTCATATGTCTTCTAACAAATGCATTTATAATACTTGTACCCCACTGTGTAGGTACAATCGATTGACATACATTTGTGAGCGCAACACACTCTCACTATTTTGTCAAGATACATCACACTATCTTCTTTGTCAATGTCAGTAAATGTAATGGGCACAGTGCTTTTTCAATAAAGGGTATTTCTCATGAACAATTCCTATGACCCTTTCAATGTGCATTCTGAGCAATGCCAAGCTTCGAGTGCTTTCAAGGTTGATGGTGGTGCATAGGTTAGGGAGTTCGTCCTGCAATTGGTGGGTTGGCGGTTCAATCCTCTGCTCTGACTGTCCATGCCGTTGTGTCCTTGGGCAACACTTCACCCACATTGCCTGCTGGCGGTGGTCAGAGGGCCTGGTGGTGTCAGTGTATGGCAGCCTCGCCTCTGTCAGCCTGCCCCAGGGCAGCTGTAGCTACTAAAATAGCTCACCACCGTCAGGGTGTGAATGTGTGTATGAATGGGTGAATGACTGAACTGTAGTGTTAAGCGCTTTGGAGACCGTCAAGACTAGTTAAAAAGCGCTATACAAGTACAAGCCATTTACCATTTACCAACAGGATCTAATCGCTTTTTCACACAAATAAATGCGAGAATCTTTTTCAGCTTGGAAAGACTGAATGCCTTTCTCACAGCCGTTTGCTTTGCAGCTCCTACTGGGTTTCCGATATGAAAAATAATTCAGATATCTGAATTATTGAAAAATGATGAAAAAAGGAAACCTTGGAAATCTGTTATATGGGATTTAAATGACACCCAGAAATAACACCAAGGTTTTTTTACTTTATTACCAGCGGCCAATTTAATACAATCTAGATTAAGTGACTGATTAAGAAGTTTATTTTTTAAGGATTCTGGTCAAAAGATTAAAACTTCT